>NC_142104.1:35950799-36245799 GCF_056152115.1 Neolamprologus brichardi
GCTAAAATCAGCTGGGGTTCAAATCCTTTTTCCTCACAGTATAGGTTGTGCTGACCAGATATTTACTGAAGCTAGCATGCTAACCAGGAAGCCCTGGGCTGTAGTCATGTGTAATAACACTCAAGAAGCGATTGCGTGTCAACGTAGTGTTTTGGTTCGATACAGTCTATGACGTGGCATCTTCTCAGCCGTGCACCATTCCACCTGCACCTCGCTCATAAAATGTAAACTTCCCTACATCAAGGATGTCTTACACTGCTGCAGAAGCCATTCCTCCTGCCAGTGATTTACTTTTCCAACGGATAACAGTGTCACAGTGTTGCCATTTTGTGTTCCATTAAGTGTGTATTTGTGTGTATGTGTGAGAAAGAGACAAACAGCGAGTATCTGAGAAGATGTGAGGATGTAACCTGCCAGATCATAAGAGCTTGAAGGATGGTAAGCATGTATACCCCCCTCTGTCAGCTCCACATATATGTACACTGACATGAAAGCAAGAAACAGTGAGCAGTGTGTGTGTGTGTGTGTGTGTGTGACACATCTGGGAGTATAATCAGTGGGCTTCTTTCAAGAGCTGCCAAAGCAAACAGACCAATAAGGAATCCACTTTACAGACCATCGATCTCCGCTGGCCACAGCCAACACAAACACATGCACACACAATCATACACACGGCGGGATGAGCAGCCACATGCACACAAAAATGGTTACATTCATTCATACACAAAGAATAATTCCCACCGACTGCACGCTTCCAAAGCAAGAAGACCGACAAACTCACACACATGCAGGGTGTCTTTTTACTGCTCTCTCTCACCTACCCACACACACACACACACACACACACACACAAGATTTAGATAATTTTACAAAAAAGCAAACATTTTAAAGTCGTTTTTACATCTAAAAAGAAATAATTTTATAATGATGTATTATAATATTTGAATTTTTTATTTGCTGTCTGCGTGTGAGATAGAGAGAGCTGGGTGTCTTTGAAATTCAACAAAAGCTGATAATTCAGAGATGCTCTTAGCAAAAAATTAAAGAAAGAAAGAAAAAGAAATATGAGACTGACCACTGACCAGCAAAAATCCAGGATACAACAATTTTATTCTTGTACAAACTAATCCCCTGCTCCTCTTGATTTCCTTTTTTCCCCCTCCAAGCAGACGGGGAGAAAACACTGACATAAAAAAAGACAAATAAACAATGGAAATATTGTTATGTGAAGTCTCTGAATGATTCAGTGTCCCGCACTTGAGAGCCATTGGCCTTTAAAACACTTCCAGATGATGTGCAGACAATAGGAGGAGAGAAAACAAGGCTAATACGTCATCCATTTACTTTGGGCCGCAGTGATGAACAACAATAAATCCTGGAGGGACGACATGCAAACACATGCATCCACCCACACACAAGGAAGTGTGTTTGTTCATGTGTATTTGTAGCAATCTGAAAAAGGAAACTAGATGGACCGAACTGATAGGAAACTGCATATACTTGAAAGCCAAGATATAATGCAACCCACCGGCAGGTTGTTTTCACAGTCCGCATGGACACACACACACACACGCACGCACGCACACACACGTGCATATATGGCCAAGTGCAGGAGACAGCCTCCATTGAGAAAATCAACGAGCTGTGCCTCTCTCGAGACTGCAGCGCACATACACACACAAATGTGGAAATACAGTTAGACTCACAGCAAAGCTATCAGTGGCAGCAAAGAGCCCGTGTCTGTGGTGGATCTGTGAAGTTTGTTAAACTGATATTTACTAGCTTTTACGGACGTTAAATAGAGCAAAGTGTGTGTGTGTGTGTGTTTATTTTGACTTTCACATTTATTAAATCAGTGTTGTAATGATGGATACAGAACTGATTGAAAACTGTGTATTTATTTATTCTTATTCTGTTTATATTCAAGTACAATACTGTTGTACTTAATCTTAGTTTATCTTATTTCTCTATATTTGAATTTTTTCATTTTTATTTTTTCATTTTATTTTTACAGTTTGATCCAGGACGACGATAATTCGTCCCACTGTATACTTGATATTGTTGGGTTGACAATAAAACTTTTATTTTAACAGGATAGTTGAACACAAATGATTAGTTTAGTTTAGTTTTGACAACTTAAATATAAAGCAATAATAAACCATGCTCAATAATAATCAGACATTTGTTATTTAGGGCATCTTATCTTCCCCAGTGAGCGCTGACATAGGCTTCAGCCTCCAGTGAATCCTTGAACATGTCCATTGTTCGAAATATTATATATTTATACACTAGCTAAGGATACTTTATATGGAGGGCTCAGTGTTATATATCGTATAAGTGCAAAGTGTGAAGTTGAAACAGGCCATGAGCCTCTTGGGAAGTTTTACTTGCCCAGCACTCGTTTTTGAACCCAACTTTTACTTTCATGTTAACTACACAAAAATCTTTCATGGTTGAAAAACGTTTGAATTATGAAAACCTGCCCACAGATATACACCCATAAAGACTCAAAGATAAAAGAGGAACACATTTTTACCATTATTACAAAACAGAGCCTGACTTGAAAGGTGAGAAAATATCACAATGTGACAGTTAATAATTAATTATAAGTGAAGAGGGATTGATCACGTCTCCACTGAACTGTTTTATGGGATTAATGGAGAAAAACTTCGGTTCCACTGGCCTCCAGTTGTTTCAGTATGGCAAGAAATTACCATCATGCACCCACAATGAATTTACCAAAAGCTCAGTACAACCATCTGCAACTGTTGCATGATAGTGTGGAGTGTTACGCAAAAGTGTTGAGTCACAACTGATATTTTGAATAAATTGCTTCCAAGGGGGCAGACTAATTTTCTTGGAATTGAGCAACAGTTCTCCAACTTTCTGACGTGTTTGCAGAGTTTTTCTTTGGCTCCTTTTTAACTAATTTTTCAGTCCAGTCCTCGTAGCTGACCATGTTTTGTTTTTTCTTTGTTTAGCCACTGAACACATGTGAAACCAAACATATGTAATGAACACACACACACACACACACACACACATATATATATATATATATATATATATATATATATATATATTGTTTATCAGTAACCGTTTGAATTAATTTCCTTATGAAATACCAAAAAATCCAGCAAAGACATAAAACAGGACCTGAAAGATACATCTGGTCCTTCAGTTGAGCCAAGGGAGAGAAAAGGCCGAGGTATGCCAAATTAAACAAGAGCTTGATTGAAAATTAGTGGCAACAAATCTTAAAAAGCGATGAATCCAAATTTGAAGTTTTTGCTTCGCATAATTATCAGTAAATTCTGAGGTCAGGATAGAGGTACGACAGTGAGCGTGTACAGCTATCTGTCGTGGTTTGATGCAGGATTTTAGCCCAGAAATGCAGAAACGCACCAGCAGATTTCGATGCAATACCAAATGTTAAGGGTCTGAATGACAGCGGCTTCATTTTACTGCATGACAATGATTCCAGACACAATGCCAATACAGCAAACACACACAGTACACGACTATAAAAACACACAATACAACACTATTAGCCATGGATTTGTCTCCTGAGAGCCCAGACCTCAAAATTATTGAAGCACTGTGGGATCATTTTGCCAGAGAGTGGAAGAAAAGGCAGCCGACACCCAAAGAAGAACGATTCCAGAACATTTCCTTAAAAAAATACAGTAAATCTCATCTAAGAGAGTTCAGACTGTGCTGAAGAATAAAGTTACTCATACGAGATATTAACTCCCAACCTTGATGTGCAAGTTCTACTTTTTTTTTCTTGGCAACTACTTCAAGATGAAGTCATGCAAATATGAAATAAAACTTGCATATTTCCCTTTGGAGGGAGAGTTTTTGCTGTGGAAAAAACCAGAGAAAATGCTGTTGTGCTGGAGAAAACGGGCACATGTGCTTCTGTTTTTCTCCCTCCTACCGAACACTGTAGGTGCTGCGGGGTCACCCTGCCTCAAAGTGCTGCAAATGCAGACAGATTTCATTTAGTCTGGGGCTTCAATGCACTCATTAGTCACTAGTCTAGCTTTGGTTTATGTTTTTTGTGTTGCACGGTGGTCTAAATACATTTACCCACCCTGCTGAGAATACAGTTTGTGGGGGGAAAAGAAAATACTTTGAATATTTCATGGCACCGTATCTCATATTTAATATACTGAAAATTAGTACACAATGCTCCCTAGAGATGAATGTTTGGTTCACAGCGAATTGAAGTTGGATTCAAAGCCACTGAAATGACCTTTGTAATGTAAGGTTAAGACAGAGGAATCATCAGGAATGATGTCACTTCCTGACTGAAGGGAGAATGAAGAGACGAGAAGATGAATAAGGCCAGTAGGGTGAGGTAACCAGGTACAGATGGACCCTGTGTGTGTGTGTGTGTGTGCGTGTGCAGCTGCAGGAAGGATCCTGCTGAGAAAGAGCAGGACGTCTTGTCATCCACTGTGGCCACAACATCAAGACACACTCACGCACGCGCGTGCACACACGCAGACACACAGATACATCAAAGGGTGTGCGGCCAGCACTGCGGTGGTGTGGGGAGACAAACAACAACAGCATCTCACACACAAATGTACGCACACGATTCTCTGACTCACTGGTGCAGACACACACGCTAACACACTTACAGAGTATAATCAGTCACATTCATACATACAAACAGACACACACGTACACATTCTCTCACACACATATACATACACACTAACACAGCCCACATAATGAGCCATTTCAGCACTGAGACCACAGCTAATACAGTAAATGACAGGGAAGGGCTGGGAGAGAGCCAAGCTAAATGTGACACTGATTTTCTGCAGTGTGTGTGTGTGTGTGTGTGTGTGTGTGTGTGTGTTTACCGCCTTGACACCATGACTCTGCAGGCTGGGACCCAGATGCTGGCGTGGCCACTACTTTGTTTGGTTCATGTACCCAGCTACCACGGTGTACAGATACACATTCAGTCGAACGCACACAGACACACACATAGAGCGCTGTCCTTAAACAGCACGGCTGTGGTGTTGGAAACTCTGACCAAAGTGTCAGTGGAAGCATCAAAGCAGCATAATGAGAGAGCGGAGAAAAACCAGTCAACAAGGCAGCTCACACCAGTCCAAAACACAGCGATAAACACCACCCAGCAGTCGGCTACACTGGGGGGTCACTGGGCTGAACATGCAACATGTGTCTGCATTCGTTTAGATGGAAATGATGGGGTGAAGACATCAGACAATTTGTCATGACTGCTCCTCGCTGCTATTTTAAGAAGGAATAAAACGGCTCCTCTGGAGATGCTTGTTTTTCAAGCACTTTATTGGAGTTTGACAGTTAATCAGATTCGGTGGCAACAGGTGATGAAACGCAACACGATCGCTGTAGAGGACTTACCAGAAGGAAAGATGGAGCTAAAAAGTTGGCAAATAATTAGATACCTCAAGAATAATACTAGAGACGACAGAAGGTAAATCTGCAGAGGATGAGGGGATTTGAAAACATTTGGTCTTCCATGACTTCTACAAACAGACTTCTGCAGAAGATTTGATGTCCAACGTGCACAGAACTATACATGTGACTATCTGGCTTAATGGTGGTAGTTCCTAAAGAAAAACGAAACACCGAGAGTTGTGCAATACAGATGTGGGGACTTACTGCCATCGCATATGACAATGTCCTTTAATTGTTCGATTTTGGAAAAATACTGCTATAGAGCTGAACTCACTCTTTCACCATTGAACCCTGTGCTGTTCTTTTTGGGTCTATCTGCAGAAGGGCTCTCTGTCTTCTGTACAAAAGCTTTTATTATGTAAACTTTTACCTGTGAGGCGATGTGTACTGTTTCAAAGGATGCAGAGACGACCCCCCCACTGTTATACAGTGGCACAGAGAAACATTAGTGCCGTTATAAAGGGCAATTGCGATGCATTCTAGAGCAGCGTCTCCAACCTTTTTTGCGCCACGGACCGGTTTATGCCCGACAATATTTTCATGGACCGGCCTTTAAGGTGTCGCGGATAAATACAACAAAATAAAACTAGTACTGGTAACGAAAAAAAGAAGATTTATTCATAACACACGTGAAAAGACCCAGGAAAACCGAGTAAACGATAAAAACGTTAACAAAATAACGCTGAAAACCGATAAAAACCCTGAAAACTATACATTTCACACCTGAGCCTCAACTCTCGCGGCCCGGTACCAAACGACTCACGGACCGGTCCGAGGCCCGGGGGTTGGGGACCGCTGCTCTATAGGATATGACGGCTTTGTTTGACCACCTACCTCGTGAACTTGCCGAGCTATTACATAAACGGGATCACATTTTGTTTTTAAACATAATAATTGTCTGTATTTTTCCTTTTTTCTCTCTCTTCTTTCCCTTGACTTTAAATGTGGATACTGTACATATTCTGACCCAGATGTTTACATTTGTAACTCATGCACCTGTTTTTTTCTTTTCTGTTTGCATTTGGCTGTGCTGATTTGTTGTTGTTTGTCTCGTTTCCAAAAAGGCAATAAATGATTGTTTTAAAGAAAAGAAAAACACTGAGAGCTGTCCATTATACAGGACCTTAGAGTGGGTAGCAGCTCTTCTAATCCTGGACACTAAAGCCTCCCTGTGGTTACTGTGGATTCTTGTGTATCTTAAAATATATAAAAAGCTTTTAAAGAAGTAAAAATGCTGAGTGTGTTGCAGAGATAGATCACCCCCAAGAAAACCCTCTTCTAGCATTTGGAACTTCTTAAGGTTTTCTGTAGTACGGTTACTCCAAGCCTATTCAAATGGCGGCCTGCAGGCCAAATGCGGCCCAGAAGCAACCTGCGAGTGGCCCTGCCTGTGGTCCTGGCAGAAACAGAGAAAACGCAAAAAATTAATTGATTAATTAATTTTAAAAAAATTAAAAAATTAAAAATTCCTACAGCGTAGTGTAGACTGTGAATGCAACACTCCTAGTAGCCTAGCAATATTTAACCCACAATGCACCGTGATGTAAACATATTAAACAATTGTAATATATGATGCGACAACAGCACGTCTTTCTCAGTCCAAACACGTAAATTTGACAATGAAAACTGTAAAAAAACTGAAAACTGAGTTTAATAATCTTACAACCGCAGTTGTGCTACCATGGTGAGTCCTGTACAGCCCAAAAGACAGCTGCAGCAGCTTCCCTTCGTGTTTGCTTCTTGGCGAAGAAGAAAAGGCCTTTCACAGATTCTGAAAGTAGTGAAATGCTGCATGCTGGCCGTGGTAGATGCGGTGATAAGTGATGAAAAAATTAAAGTAAGTGTGACATCTGCTATTAAAAACGTGCCCCTGTAGGACAGTTCAAATATTCGTAGAGTTGAAGTTCTGGCGTCAGACGAGTTTGAAATGCTGTTAGATGACCTGAAGAAAACTGATGTAATATCTATAGCAGGAGATCACAGACAGAACTGATAATGCACAGTTGTGCGTATATGTCCGTTTTTTGGATGGGAAATTGCTCGCTTACTACCGTTAGAGGGACACACAGCTGGCGAAATAATGTTTGAGAAGATTTCAGCTCTTTTTGAGGAAAATGGTCTGGATATGTGTGTCTGTATACTTGTGACGGATGGGGCTCCATCCATGGCAGGAAAAGTGAGTGGTCAGCGAAATATTTATTTTAATTTGAAAGGGAATTATCAAAATGTTTTTTGTTATTATTATTATTTCAAATGTGCAAAAATAGTTTAGTTATAGCTCCCTTTATTTTTTTTAAATGGACCTTTTGGTGTGCATTTGTGAGGTCACCAGATTTACAGGGGAAAGGAATAAAAAAATTACTTGTTTTTCAATACAGTTGTGTGGGTTTGAAATTGATCATAATCTGCTGCTTAGTGGCTTCAAAAAAAAATCTGGCCCAGATAAATTCCTCGGTTTGAAAATCTGGCCCAACTAACTTCGTAGTTGAATATGGGTTACTCAGTAGGGTATTTTCTCATGATTAGATTTGTACAGAATGACAATATCAGCAGCTTTGATAACATCATTTTACGTTACAATATAAACCCATTGAGACAACAGCTGATGTGATTTGGTTTATAAGTAAAACTGAACTGAATTGAACTGAACGCTCAGATAGTGTTTTGTCTTTTGTCAAATTGTGTGGGGCGCAAACTTGCTTCACTTTTTTTAATGCAAACTTTTTTGATAAAGTTGATAAATTCCAGTTGCACAGGTCTACAGACTGTTTCTGTGGAATGACTTCTGAGCGACGTGCAGTGCAGAGAATGATGAAACTTTACAATAAAGGAGCTTGGAATTGTTAAAAACTAAAAAAGGGACCTAAGTGTTGTTAATCCACAACTGTATCCTGTTGACAGTGTCATCAGAACAAAGGAGAAATTAGGATTTAACAAATAAAATTCGATATTTGATGGACTCCTGTCTAAATAAATGAATTAGAATTTGGATAGTATGGTTGTTATTTGATCCTATAGTACATGAAAACCAGTTTTAGCCACTTACAGCAGATTTTTATTGTAGCTTTATTTGCCTTTATTTTAGGGGGGGGGGGGGGGGGGCAATAACGATAATAAATTACTTCCAAAAACTCTGTGTTTATCAGAAATAAACATGGAAACATAAAACCAAACATACTACTTCTGGTTTAGACCATTCTATGATGCACAGAAGCATAGAAAGCCTTTTTTAAGCCTTTGGTGTGGAGGTGCATCAGTGCCCGTGGTATGGGGGATTTGCACATACGAAGACACCATTGATGCAGAGGCTTACATAGACATTTTTAGAGAGACATATGCTCCCATCAAGACATTGTCTGTGTCAGCAGGACAATATTAGGCCTGGAGAGAGAGCCTGGGGCAAACTTGTTTGGTATTGACCCTGAAAATCTTTGCTCATCTGCCATATTTATTAAAGTTGAAGTAAATGACCAAATTTACTTCTTAGTTTTTGTTGCAATTTTGAAAGTGTCCCAACTTTTTGGGAATTTCTTTTTTTAATTTCAGGTAAACAATCCAGTGGTGACTGCACTTTATTACCATCTAACACCAGAATGTTCCTGCGTGTGTGTCTTTGATGATTTGAAAGAAACATGCATGCATGTAATAAATGCTTTATATTCAGTTATTTGCACAGATGTGCCATCCTTGTCAGTACATGTGTGTGTGTCTCCAGCCTCGGTGCTCATAAATCAAATCTCCTGCAGTGCATGTGCCTCCACCCCTGCTGTGCAAATTTGTTCAATTAGCCACGGCCCCGGGGAGTGTGAGCGCGTAAACTCTCTCACTGACACACACACACAGCCCCCCCCCCCCCACAATCCAGTGTGAAATGGGGCTCTGCCACAGTGTGAGGATTAAGCGACAATAAAACGCATTTCACGGCTGCAGCGCTTTATAGGACTGGCCTCCATAGAGCATTGGCCAAAGCACAGCAACTACCCCGCCTCTTTAATCTCCGCCTTCTCCGCCCAAACACTCTCTCTCTCTCTTCATCACACACACACAACTGAAAGAAATCCACACACTGAGAGAGAGAGCTTAAATCAATCAACACCCTCCACAGCAACTCTGTGCACTGAACGAGACGTAAATGAAGTTGTAAACTTCAGTCGACGGCAGCAGATCATTGGTCGCCTGTTTGATGACACACACTAACCATCCTCAAGTCTTCATCATCCTGCCCGTGGCAACGTGGAGCTGTGGTGCTACATTTTGAAAGAACGATTTATTTTACTCTCCTTAAAAAATACAAGGCAAGAGAAACTTGAATAACAAATGCTATTATTGTTAATAAGTAACAGCCCTGGATGAGTGTGGAGCAGAATTTGAGTTTATATCCACGTAAGTAGTTTTATCAAGGCTTTTGTTCAAGAAATGACAACATACTGATCCCTGTGGTGGCGTTGCAGAACTGGCATCAGTACAGTTTTTCTTTGTAAACCATACACTCTCATTTCTCCTGTGTTAAATAATTTCATTAAAATATCCACTGCCTTCTCTCTTTTTCACTCATGAGGTACCTACTCTGCTTGGCTCCGCTCGACTCAGTTTTTAGAGGCAGTGGTACTTGGTACCAGGTCTTTCTTTGGTACCTACTCAACCGGGCATCCAAGCAATCTGAGTTGATCTGAAAATGTGACAACAGACTGCATCGACCAAATAAGTCATGAGAGTGTCTCTTTCACAGTCCCCGAGTCTGACAAAGAGCCAGAGACCAAGGAGCAAAATCACCTTAACGTCCTCCATTGTTGTGTTGTGAGTGTGTTACATACAAATGACGTTACAGGACTTTTGGCGGTGTTGCTATCACGACCCCAGAGACATTAGGTGGCACTCAATTCTAATGGAAATTGATTGAATCAGAGTAAAGTGTAGTTGAGCTGAGTAGGTACTCGTGGAGAAGAGTAACAGACGTCTCCGTACCTCCACAGGTACGTCATTGGGACCAACTGCATTCCCATTCATCCTCTTCATTTCCTCCTTACTAATCGTTGCCTCTCTCTCCTGTCGACTTTTTCACCTCTCTGCTTATCCCACTTTTTCTTGCTAACCTTTTCCTTTGGATACTTTCCTGTGCTTCCTCATTCTACCACCAAGCCTCGATGTCTTCTTCTATCAGTCCAGTGCAAACAGCTAACACCTTCTCAACAGTTTCTCTCAGCACTTCAGCTGTACCTTCACAGTCATCTGCTGTTTTCTATCATGTCTCTGTGCAACATTCGTCCTTCTTTGACTTTTGCTTTTACCTTCACTCCCTTACTCTTCTTGATTTCCAGACTCATCCTACAGTCTACCACCCAACTCTGCCTTGCTACATTCTCCCCAGTCTCCGATCTCTATCAGATTGCACCTTCAGCAAAAGATGTGCACCTCCCTCCATTCTTACACGTTGCTCTATGTTACTCTGTTTTCTTCAACTATTTGTTCACAGCAGCCATTTCCATCCTTTTAGGAAAATCACTATCATGTGCTCTTCCTCATTCTCTCCTTAACACCACATCTACCTCCTCATCACGTCTGTCCCCTTCACCTTCACCACTCTCTGGCCCCTGGCACACTCCATCACTTCACCAACTTATTCCAGATTTCCCGTCTTGTCTAACATACATTTTAAAAGTGGGATCACTTCTTTTAAAGATGACAATAAAGATTCTTGACTTTTTTACTCAACAATAGTATTTAAAGCCAATTTTATGTTTGATAATGAAAAGTCAAAAACAGACTAAAGTGTTTTCAGTCAATTTCATTAAAGCTAAACTGCAAATGTAGACATGACTATGCCCTCTTTTAATTATTTTAGTATTAAAAAATTATTTTAGATGAAACCAATAACTCAGCTCTGCAAACAAGTGCACTGATTGCAGCAATATATAGTGTAGATGTAGTGTAGGTGGTAGTTAAATGATACAACATAAGCATGCTGTCAATGCTGACGTCTGTACATAAAGCTTGTGTTGTTACCTGGTGCTGCAGTTACACAGGTATTAATGGGGAATATTAACATTTTGTACAATTGCTGCATTTTTGAAAGTACATAAAAATCAGTTTTACTGAAAATAATTTTATTCTAATGTCTATAAAATTGAACATAGCTATCGAGAAACGAAGGTGATATTTGAAATGTTTGAACCTTCGCTTCAAACAATAATAAATTAATGAACCATTAAGTACATTTCTATTGACTATCTAACTGAGTTTGTCATTTCAAAGTTTTTATGTTTGTTTTCTTTGTTCCAACATTTTTAATCCACAAATAACTAAAGTGACTTGGAAAAAAACTACGATTTTAAAGTCAGGGACAGGAAAGCGACTCCATTACAAGTCCAGTCCAGTTCTTTTTTATTTCAAACATATACATTCACCAACGTTTCATAAAATCATTCCATGCAGTTGTTTGAAAAGGAGTAGGCAGAAGTATATTTAGCCCGACCCCCTCAGGTTTACATCCTCATCATCTAAATTTGAACAACAAAAACGTTACAACGCCTTCAACTTAGAACATAACATCACAAAAAAATATTTTCTCATGTTCAACTCAAACTATATTTAGATTTGCTAATTTGCAGAAGAAAATAAACATGAGTTTGACTGCTGTCTTGGGTTAATTGCATTTTCTTCATTCTTATACTTATTTAAAATTTCTTTTTTGAGTTTTATTTTAAACTGGTTTATATCACTACTGACCTTTATTTCTTCTTCTAACTCGTTCCAGAATTTAACTCCCACTATTGAAATAGACATCCTTTTCAATGTTGTTCTTACTCTTTGTAATTTTAAACTCCACTTCTCTCTAAAATTATACCTCCCTTCTCTTTCTAAGAACCATTTACTTATTTCGATTGGGAGCATCCCTTTCCTTGCCTTATATATTATTTGCACTGTTTTAAACTTCACCAGATCCTGGAATTTTATAGCTTGCGTCCTAATAAAGAGTGCGTTTGTGTGAGCCCTTACCCCTCCTGATTTATTAGTCTAATGGCCCTTTTCTGCATTATGATTATAGTCTGAATATTACTTTTATATGTATTTCCCCAAACCTCCACACAATAACTCATGTATGGTAATAGCAAAGCACAATATAACATATACAATGTTTTCCTATCCAGAAATTGTTTTACTTTCCCCAAGACAGCAACGCCCCGAGCTAGCTTTCCCCTCACATAAGTGATGTGTGATTTCCAACAGGCCTTATGATCAATGATCACATTAACCCTTTCTAGATATATATTATCAACACAAATTTCAATGTTAATGTTTTTCTTATAGTTTCCAAAGAAGAATCATTTATTCATGATGCTGAAAGACACACTTACGAAGACCTACCTATTATTATTTTTCCTTATCACTGAGCTGCATCCTTGTTGCCCTGATTCCTCCTCTGAGGTCAGCATATGATTGCATACGTGTGTGCACGTGTGTGTGAGAGAGAGTGTATGTTGATGTGGACAGTAGTCCTGTAGCACCGGCCAGCACTAAGGCTCTTATATGAAGGATAATCCAGGATAGTCGGGGGGTCTTAACTCACCCCTCCAACACACAGGGTGTCCATGCTAGGATTTGAGGGGGTGGGGTGGCAAGCTGAGGTGTGAAAGAGAGTCCAAAAATCTCAGCACAGCAGGGTGTTGCAGTCAAGTTTTGCATTAATATTTGTGACACCGGTCCACAGTGTAAAACCGAGTTTAACATTAAAGACTGTACAACTGTGTGCTGCCTACAGAAAACCATAATATAACAGAATCGTTGGATTTACCAGTGAGAGAAATTTAATCCTGAATCCTGCTCTTCTGTGTGAGACTTCAATATTTAACTAATGCACAACAACCTTTTTTCTGTCAAACTTAGAAGCCATATTATGTCGATGCAGGCCAAGAACAGAGATAAATCACCTCCCTTACTGGATGGTTCAAGGAAATAAAATCAAAAGAGTAAAGGGGAATGACTTTAGGAAGAAACAAGATGAAGAACCCAAATACCCATCAAATGAAGGTAAACGGGAAATTATAGAGAAGGAAGAATACAGGAAATAAATTGATAGAAAGACAGCTATGAAGGAAATTGCTAGAGCAGAAAGAAAATTGGAGACGAGAATGGTGGTTTCATCCAAAAAGGGGTGGAAATGATGGAGTTGAGAAAAAGGGATGAAAGAAATGTAACTTTATACAAAGTGAAGCAAAAATGAGTGAAGTGAAGAACAGACGAGTGAAGAAGACAGATGCATGCAAGGAAAACAGCTGCGTGTTGTTAAAGTAAAGACAGAGTCTGCAAGTGTGTAGATAAAACATAGTTTTCTGTATCTGTGTTTGTGTGCACATGTATACGACTGATTGGAAAAATCTGGCGGCGGCGTTATCAGGCGAGGTAAATCGGCCTAAACCTATTGCTAATGTCTTGCTGGGGGTGTGGGAGAGATTAATAAGGAGCCGCTCCAAAAGGCTTTAGCAGCCCTGCTAAGATTCTTAACCCGCCTAACCTCCTCTGGCGCCACTGGGAAATGTCCCTGAATGTCGAAGCGAAAACATTCACATGAGTTTCATTTTCCACAGCATGATCAATCACACCTTTTGACTTTGGATTCACATTTTTACCGCTGAGAAGGATAAACCTGGGAATGCACTTCAGGAGACATTCGAATAACGACTGAATATTATGATATACTGAATATGTAGAAATTGCTCATTTATTTATGCAGAAATAATTTAAAGAATTTGGCCTTGCAATTAAATAACAGTAAATGGCAGCTAAAGAATTGGAGTCCTGCATTGTTCTTTATGTGTAATGAGAACATTTGGACTTAAATAAGCAAATGTATAAGAAGTGGGACTTTTTAAACCATAACTAAACCTCTTAGCAAGTGTTTATTGAACAAAGGGTCTCACTGTGACACCAGAGACACCAATACACGGGTCCTCCCTCCTGTGGGCCCACCACTTGTAGGAGGGACTCGGTGCTTTGGTTATTCGGGAGTAGAGTGGCTGCTATACGTGTTTTCCCCCAGTTCAGTGTCCGTATGTTTTCCTGGTGGACAAAGAAGTTGAACAGGTCCTGCCTGTTGCTTGCACTTATGGGACAAAATGACAGTTCGGTGTATCCAGTGATGTTTGGGACTTCGCTGACCTACTGGGGACTTGTACACTCACATGGGCAAGGAGAGTGTGACCTCAAGGGATGTGACTGGGAGTTACATCCCTTCTCGATCCAAACCCAAGTTGTGTTTTTTGTTGGACTTCTATGATAAGATGCACAGTTTGTAGATAACAAACACCATGCTTGAGCATAAGGATTTCCAAAAATGTAATGTGGGGCGATCGTGGCTCAAGAGTTGGGAGTTCGTCTTGTAATCGGAAGGTTGCTGGTTCGACCCCCGGCTCAGTCAGTCTCGGTCGTTGTGTCCTTGGGCGAGACACTTCACCCGTTGCCTACTGGTGGTGGTCAGAGGGCCCGGTGGCGCCAGTGTCCTGCAGCCTCGCCACTGTCAGTGCGCCCCAGGGTGGCTGTGGCTACAATGTAGCTGCCATCACCAGTGTGTGAATGTGTGTGTGACTGGATGTAGTGTAAAGCAGCGGACCCCAACCCCCGGGCCTCGGACCGGTACCGGTCCATGAGTCGTTTGGTACCGGGCCGCGAGAGTTGAGGCTCAGGTGTGAAATGTCTGGTTTTCAGGGTTTTTATCGGTTTTCAGCGTTATTTTGTTATCGTTTTTATCGTTAACTCGGTTTTCCTGGGTCTTTTCACGTGTGTTATGAATAAATCTTTTTTTTTGGTACCGGTACTAGTTTTATTTTGTTGTATTTATCCGCGACACCCTAAAGGCCGGTCCGTGAAAATATTGTCGGGCATAAACCGGTCCGTGGCGCAAAAAAGGTTGGAGACCGCTGGTGTAAAGCACTTTGGGGTCCTTAGGGACTAAGTAAAGCGCTATAAAAATACAGGCCATTTAATTGGCACCAAGATGTCCAAAGTTGCAGGTTGATCGATTGTGTAATCACACCATCAGACCTGTGGCTGTACGTCTTGTATACTCAGGTAAAGACAGGAGCAGAGCGGTCAGCTGATAACCACCTGGTGGTGAGTAGGTCCAGGTGGTGTGGGAGGATGCTGGACAGACCTGTTAGTGTTCGAGAGCTTGATTTGCATTCTTGGCAATAAGACAGACCTGTTCCCAGCAGAAGAGACACCGCTCCTGGGCTGCCATTTGCCACTGATTCTATTTGTAACTTTCCTGCACAGAATTTCTGGTACTGTGGTTCCTTTGACTTCATTGAGGCAGTGCTCTTGAGATTACACTAGCATGGTTTGAAGTGGCTAGGACGTATCTTGGTAAAGCGGAAGACTGACAAATGGATTAGTGTGGCATCGGCAGTGATGCAGACACTGTACCAGTCTGGTGAGGAGAGAACTGGATGTGAAATGGGAGCAGATTCCTCACCTATGGCCACAGCTTCTGAGAAAAAAAAAACTTAAGAATGACCTTAAAAGGTTATTTGGGAGTAGAGTCGCTGTTCCTCTGCATTGTATGGTCGAGGTGGGAGTTTCTCCTTAGACTGCTGTCCATGATTCAGACTCAAATAAGTGGTAGAAAATTCAGGTGGTGTCAATTTCTTATTTCTTTTGGTAGATTTCAGTCAGATATTTATGTTTTCACTATAAACTTAAAGAGAAGGCTAGAGCAACATCTGAAGCATTAAATTAGTGGTTCAATTCAATTCAGTTTTATTTAAATAGTGCCTCCAGGCACTTCATATTTGGCGGCAAAGACTAAAATAATACAGAGAAAAACTCCAACATTCAAACGACCCCCTATGAGCAACAGTGGGAAGCAAAAACTCCCTTTTAACAGGAAGAAACCTCGGGCAGAACCAGGCTCAGGGAAGGGCAGCTGCAATCAGCTAGAGGTGAGGGGAGAGAGACAGCCAGAGATAAATAATGACTAATCTGCAGACTGGTGTATAAACACATAGACCCTGAATCCTCCCTTAGTTATGCTGCAATAGATGTAGGCTGCCGGGGGATTCCCATGATGCTTTGAGTTTTTCCTTTCCAGTCACCTTTCTCACTCACTATGTATTAACAGACCTCTCTGCATTGAATCATATCTGTTATTAATCTCTGTCTCTCTTCCACAGCATGTCTTTATCCTGTCTTCCTTCTCTCACCCCAACCAATCACAGCAAATGGCCCCGCCCCTCCCTGAGCCTGGTTCTGCTGGAGGTTTCTTCCTGTTAAAAGGGAGTTTTTCCTTCCCACTGTCACCAAAGTGCTGCTCATAGGGGGTCATATGATTGTTGGGTTTTTCTCTGTATCTATGAAGCGCCTTGAGGCGACTTTTGTTGTGATTTGGCACTATATAAATAAAATTGAATTGAATTGAATTGAATTAAATTAATTCAAGCCTAAACCACGGGTTTAATTTTCAGGCTTTCAGTGCAAGTGTTACTATGTGACTACAGGTACATGATACACGATGCAAGAAATCTTTCAAAACACATGCACTAATACTCATAATGTATAACTTTTAATAATTTATCACTTTTTTAAAATTTTGTTATCATTTAAAAATGTATTTGCTTAGATGATTTTGTAATAGTTCATCTTACTAATGCGAACCCTTCTCTATATCACTGTAGGCCTGTACAGAATAATATTAACGCCTTAAGGCAACTTGTTTGTGATTTAGCGTTATATACATAAAACTGAACTGAAGTATGCACGATGATAATTATAGTGACGATGACTACTTTTTAAATTATTATTGTATCAGCTGCTACAAAATCATTTTCCAAATATGGGATAAATAAAGTCTCATTTGTCATGTTATCTTATTTAGATAAGATAAGATAACCTTTATTAGTCCCACACGTGGGAAATTTGTTTTGTCACAGCAGGAAGTGGACAGTGCAAAAGTTATGAAGCAAAATTTAGAATACAATAAGAATAAATACAGTACACAACTGTACAGATTAGAATAAAATAAAATACTATATACAGTAGAATAAAATAGAATAAAATATACAATAAGATAAAAATAGAATACAAATGCTATATACAACTGAGTAAAAATACAACGATGTCAGAAAAGATTATTGCACATTAGTGTTATTGCACGTATATAATATTGAAAAAAAAGATTAGTACTAAATATGTCAGATGATGTGGCTGGAAATTTTAAAAATCTGTCAAACATTTGTTAAAAAAAATACTGTTACTAACTAAAAAACAGAATCCACTGAACATAACATCCAACCACTAACACAAATGTTTTGGTTCAGAAACGTAAAGTAAATAACTGTAATTTGCCATTTTAATCCCAAAATAATCAAGGATGTGCTTTACTAGTTCAACAGCTGTATGAATAATAACAATAATTATATTTTAACATTAAAAACACTCTCTCTCTGTCTTTGCTTTGTGTATTTGTCCCGTTTCACCCTAAGATTCATTAACGTGTCATCTAATCCAGTGTTCTGCTATATTAAACACCTGTCACGGTCAAGTGCGATTTAGTTGTGATGGCAGGCCCTGAGCTCATCTGTGCTGGGTGCAATTGAGACTGAAATCGGGATCATTGCTGATTCCTAACAACGTCTCGCTGTCCTCACCCTCTGATAAGGAGTGATAATCTTTGTTTTTGGCTCTGCCACTGTTCTCTGCCCCATGGCCACACTGGGCTTTGACAAATTAAGGCTGACTATAATTATGCCAGCGAACAGTTTGTGTCTATATCAACCGTTTTTAGAAAAAAAAAACAATTACACTGAATTTACAGCAGTTTGTGATTCTTTAAAATTTCTGCTGGCGACTTGAATAAAAACAATAATGCAACCTGGAGCATGTAGGCCATAGTCAAGCTGGATTTCAGTGTTTATATATACGAACACTTTTTCATTCATTCATCTCTGCACAACATCTATCGTTTCATCTCCTTCCACCCCGTGTGTTTTGTGCCGAGTCATTAAATTAGACCGTTTAACCTCTAAGCATGCCGTGCTCTCTCTCCATGCTAGTGATATAGTAGAGGTTGAGCTGGTGTATGTGTTATGGTTGCCCCCTAATGAGAGATCAAAGCCTTGAGGTCCTGACCCTGAGAGGAAGCGCTGGGAGTGGAGCTTTAAATCTCTGTGCTTCCCCTGCTCCCACTCCTTTGTCCCTGATACACAAATATATGCAGACCTACACATAACAAATGTGAGAAATGATCAGGATGTGTTGCGTTAGGGGGCAAAAGGTCTGGGGTGTATGCATTCTTAGTAAGTTTTCTAGTTTAGCTCACTTGACTATGGGCAGAAATCAAAACGATGTGGTTAAAACGCACTCAAATGTATTTAATAAAGATAAAGTGTCACTCAGGCTGCACAGCTGTGCTCTCAGATCCAGCCACAGCGTGAAAGAGAAAGGGAAGACCTTTGAATTCCTTCCTACACTGTGACAACTGATGAACAGTTTCATTCAGCTGAGTCTGGATGTGTTCTGTGGCAGTGTGGCGAAGAGACATCGAGCCTTCGCATATTACAATATCCTCCCTACAGGATGGGGATCAATACGAGCACCAGCACTTAGAGAGCAGACACAGACAGCATATTGTGAAGGGACTGTCAGCATGCTGACAACACCATGGGTAAACACACATAGAACTATTCATGGCTGCATGCATACTTCATCACACGCCCAGTTGTGTATATGAGAATGCATCGCTGCTCACGCCCGTTGATGTATGCAGTCGCACACACCTTTGACATGTACACACATCAACTGGTTGCAGGCCCCTGGCTTGGGGAGGTGTAATATTTCAGTAATGTGATGGAGTTTGATCCAGGGTGTCCAGTGTCCCATAGAGCTGCTGTTTTATTAGCACAAAGAGCACTCAGGGGCTCTCCAGTTCTCTCTCTCTCACGCACACACACATGCACACACTCAGTTTTATACGCACACGTCTGTACAGTCCAGTAACCACATGGACTCTATAGACTACACATGCATCGAGTGTTCAGCTGCAAAATACAAGCAGCAGCTTTCGAGAAGGGGGCCGATGCCTTAGGTATCCATGAAAGCCACATCCTGCCTGAATCATGTCCCTGAGTTAATACATCATCAAACTTCCTTCTTTTAACCAAACACCTGAAGCGAGTGGAAGACCTTGAGGTCGCTACAAATCCCATCATCCCATACATTCAGACTGGAAAGCAAAGTTGTTCAATATTGGCATTAGTTACCATCACTCGATGTTATCTTGTGTCTTCTTAGTAAAGCTGTTAAACCTGTAATGTGACTTCAACATTGTGACGTTAGTGGGCCTGGTCATGTACACGCTGACGATGTGAAAAAGACGACTTTCACATACAAAACAGGTTTTTTAGAGTGTTTTCTGAATGAAGAGCTACTATTACTAAGTGCAACACAGACGTTATGATGTCCCGGGGCTGCATGGTGGGTTAATGGCGTATAGAGCACATGGCTGTCACAACAGAAAACGAGATTATGATGCTAAGGTACAAGAAAAGCATAAGACCAGCTACGAGTTAGACTAGAGCTGGGCGATATATCGAGTTTTTAAAAAATATCGATATATTTTTATACGAGATATAAGATGTGACAATATCCTTTATATCGATATAGTCTATGTTACGTTATAACTATACTTGTGGAGCCACAAGTTTGCCTCTCTTTCATTCACTTTTGTCTTTACGCAACATTACTCCGCCTCGCCCCTCCTTCACTGAACACAACTCCCCCTCCTCCCCCATCGCTTCACCTGCAGGAAGCGACAAGATGGACACGGCAAATCTCCGTTAACGAGTTACTGCGCATCGCCCCGTGCGTGGGGCTGGACGCCGTCAACGTGTTAGCTAGCTAACCACGCTAACGAGCTAACCACGCTAACGCCATGCAGCCCAGAGGCGCTGCACAGCCTAAAATCCTTTCATTTTCTCAAAAGTTGACAGCGCGCCTTATGTATGAATTCTGGTTGTGCTTGATGGCCGCGAACCGATTTTATGTGGTACACAGCGCTCAGCAATCTGTCAAAAAATGTTTTAGTACGACTTTGGTAAGCTACGGAGCTGCACCGCTTGATGGATTGTCGGCGCATTACGGCTACCGAGGAGCCTCGCGGAGTGAAACGTACTGTGCTTCAACGTAATATTACCCTACTGTGTATAAGGACCATAACTGGCACCTGTTAAGAGACGTGGTTACGAAGAGGATTTCAAACTCAATGCTGTGAGTCACGCAGTAGAAGTTGGGAACAGAGCAGCTGTGAAATCTGTCTTTGTTATTATGCTCAGCGTCTGTTAGTTTACATTTTGACTGCACAATTGTGAGCTTTTTGTTATGCACAAAAACAACATTGTTTTCTTTTATTTATGGAGCATGATTATTTAAGAAATGCTGATAATTTATTTTTGAGTAAATTTTATGTACATCTATGCTCTATGTTAATAAAAGTGCCTGTGTGACATCTGGGACACAGCTTTGACTAAGAACTCTCTTTTTGTTCTTACTTTATGGCTTTAAAAAAAAATATCGAGATATGAATTTTGGGTCATATCGCCCAGCCCTAAGTTAGACCACGGGACTCCTTACAAACCAAAGCAGGGATCCTTTGCATATTGGCAGCGTATTTACTATCAATCATTGTATCATCTAGATGCGTCATCAAATTTCATAAAACTGACTAAAACCACACAATGGTGGAAATTCCTCTTTGGAATGATTTTCCATTCTTAATTTAGAGGCCGTGATCAGACCGGCTAACGTCCGGCAATGTCAAAGCTTCTGAAGGATGTTGTGATGCGATGCCAACTTATCACAGCTTCATTTTTCTATTTGAGTAAATAGGTCTCAGTGATTGAGAAGAGACCGCTAACTTTAACCTTATTTAGTTGTTTGTCACCATGTTTCATGGACCTCTTGAACAACTTGAACTAAGCAGTTAGAGCCAGCCTGCTAACATACATGATCAACACTTGAAGGATCCTTGTAATCTTAAATTTAAAAAAGACTTTACTTACTAATATCCTCAAGAATATGAAAGTTTTCTGTCCTGTGAAAGTTTATTTTAGTATTTCCTGCGAGAAACATATTATACTCATCATTTCAAATATTTCTGGGCTAATTGCTTCTGATTGTCAAACGGCATTGATTATGTGCAGACTGGCCATGTGGGCTAAAAGCATTGATATTGGATCTACTTCTGCGTCTGGAGGGGGCTAGTTAAGTCTCTACCAATCCCGCGGCTATACCCAGAAATAAAGTCAATGTGAAATTTGAACAACTTCACCTCATATATATTTTTTCCCTTTTTTCCAATATCAATACGAGCTCACTCTGCTCTTTTACAGCAATCACTATCAGGGGAGCATCACTAGCTGCGTTATTGACAGAGAAAGGACGGTGCGGATAATGCATAGACTGTGACTGCAGAGTGGATCGTGTTAACACATCTTATTGATGCGGCTTTTAACTGATATCATATTCATACACAACATGATGTGTGGAAATGGTCCATATGAACTGGTGATGTAGCTCAGAGTTTCATCTTGTGATCACATAATAGACTAATGACATTATGAAATCATCGTATTATGTGAATCATCCTCATAAGACTTGCATTTGCTTTTCAGCGACACCCATGTGAAAGAGGATGTCTAACTGGAAGTTGCCCTTTCCTGGGAAGCAAAACAAACGTTTTCTCATTTTACCTGCGCTTTCTTAAACACTCAGCAGAGGAATGTCAGCATCCTAAAGCTTCCTGTGTACAGCTCGCTTTATGAGACAACAACAACAAATTAGCTCAGCGGAAATTGCTTCGAGTGCTGCAGATTTTCATCTTGTGATCACGTATGTAGTGAAATTAAAGCACAGCATGAGTCATCATAGGACTTGCATTTGCTTTACAGAAACGAGACTATTAACAGCCGCGGTGTGCCCGTATAAGCAAGAAGCTGTATTCTTGTCATGGGAAAAAAAAGGCTTTCGATCAGCGTTCAGATTACCCTTCAAGCCTCACCCGAGAGCCCAGCTGATGACATTAGTTTAGGTGGGTTATCAGCTGCTTATGCTAATCTGCTATATCCTTGATTTTGTGTTTCTCGTCTCCGTGTTCGGTGCTGCTGTAATGTTGATGATTGTCTCCATCTGTGTTGCTGAAGCTTCTAACGGTTTGATCCTGCACTGTGCTGTTGAATGCTATGTACACATTAATAAACAAGCACTAGAGTACAATAGAATATTTTCTATTTTTGTCAAGCAGTATTAAAGAGAAATAAATAAACTTGTCGATCCATTTATTTGCCGGCTGTGAGTAACGAGATAAATCTGGTCGACTACTAACCGGACGATTCAACCCTCGACTCCTCCAGTCTGCATGTCAGAGTCGTCCTGGGCCAAATAATGAACCTGATCCTCGCTTACATTACCACATTAACATTAACTAACCGTTCCTAATATTATTTCTGTTCTGCAAATCATCTTTTTTCCTAAAGGCACCTGAGCAACAACAGTGCTGCGTATCTGGGCCCAGGATACTCTTGCAAAAGACCTTATTAATCGCTAGAGTTTGACCTGTTAAATAAATGTTAAACATAAATAATAAACGTTAGGAGCAGAGATGGGCAGTAACGCGTTACTGTAATCCGATTACTTTTTTCAAGTGTCGAGTAAAGTAAGGGATTACTATTGCAAAAATGGTAATTAGATTACCGTTACTTTCCCGTAGGAACGCTGCGTTACTGCGTTACTAAAACCGTGATTTTTTGCGAGAATCTCATGACAGTGACGTAAGCGAGTGCGACGTTCGTGACAACAGCTGTGTGCAGATCAACAATGGATCATATATCGAGTGCAGAGAGAGTATGAGCGTGCAGCGTTTAAAGCGTGGAAGTACTGACCTTACTTTGAGTTTGATTCCATAAAAAGTGACAAAAACATTAGTGTCCGTTGTGCGTGGGAAGAAAACTTCTTTTTACAGCGAAAAAAACCCCTAAACTTCCAAACAAGCACCGAGTAGCTACGACGTAATGGGAAACTCACAGAGAAACTCGCGGATTCTTCCACTGACCGCTGCACACCTGCACCAGGGTAAACCTCCGCCTACCCCACTCCTGCTTTACAGGTGAAAATAGAGCAACAGGACCGCTAGTCTTTGACTTTATTTATTTTCTGCTGTGTTTTACTTGCATCTATTTGAAAGACTGAGTGTAAACACACAAAATTATTTTATGTGCTGGAATGTGCAGAAAATAGGTTTAAATGTTAAACTAATTTCTTCCAGTCAGAGAATGTTGCAGATAATTAAATTTTTGTTTGATGCATAAAGTTAAAAGATTAAAACTAATAAAACAAGTTTTAAAAAGAGACTTTTCCATTTGATTACATTTTGTATGATGATTATGTAGAAAAAGTAGAATTGGGCTGAAAGATCTATCGCTTTATCACCTATTCAGGTTGTAAATCGTGTTTTTAAAAAGTAACTAAGTAATTAATTACTTTTGAAAATAAGTAATCAGTAAAGTAACTGGATTATTTTTTGGGGGAAGTAATCAGTAATTAGTTACTGATTACTTTTTTCAAGTAACTTGACCAACACTGGTTAGGAGTGATGTGGCTCTATGACCAAAAAACTCAGTTAACTTTCACATACATCACATTAGAGGCACTGAAGGTCAGAACTGTAAGAGAAAGGCAAACTCTGGTATGAAGCAGCCAGTATTAGCTTGCACATCTCACCAATGCCTGGGCCTTCATGATTTTTTACAGTGGACTCTGTTTGACAATCGGTGCCATCCTGCTATAATCTGCTAGATGTTGAGAAACCCCAGTGATGACATGAGCCACGAACTGGCAGCGATACCCTCTGACAGCAGACGCAGCACAATCCATAACCCTTACCCAAACACCCCCGCCCCGTGCTCCTGATGGATTAGCCCGTGTCTATAGGGTCACACGAGGATGGGCCAGCTCAAAGGAGAGGAGGGTGTTGTGAGGAGAGAGGGGTGTCTGCCCCGTCTCACCTCTACTGGCCTTTGGCGTGCTCTGTGATAGGATTGGGCATATCTAAGCCAGAGGGAGGATAATGAATGAGGGTGTATTATTTGTGAGTGTGTGAGACGGTGCCAGGAACATGTGTTATGAATCTATCAGACTGGGCGCCCGGGCCGTCATCGGGTGGAGAGGGGTCCAATTCCAAATGCACTGGACTGCTAGGATGACTGGCATGTATGACAGCTACCTGACCCTCCCCGCACACATTTCCCTCCACCCTGACAAACAAACGCACACAAGCTTCCCCAGTGCTCGACACTTTAGACTGATTGGGCTAGCAACTGCAACAGCTGGCTGGGGATTAAGGCACGGCCAGATTCAGTGTGTATATGTTTCCATGTGTGTGAGTGTATGTGTGTGTTGTTGCAAAGGGACTGGCTGGTCCCTCTGGCACCTGTCGCCTAAACCCAATCCCTGCCCTCCTAAGCCGGGTGGATGAGCGGAGCCCCGTCCTCCTGTGGGACCCTGCACTCCTGCCCTACGTGCTGATAAGGTCAGCTGGGTAGCAGGGCATGCTGGGGGTAAACAGGGGTGAGAATGAGTTGGTTGCCACTCCAAACAGATGTGAGGATATATACCTCGTGTCCGAAACACAACAACACGGTGAAAACAAGCTTAAACGAGCTAACGAGAGTTAAATTACAACAAACATGTAAACGATACACGAGCGACCTCGATGCCACCACTGCGAGCACCACTGGGGAGAACATTATGGGGTCAACGCAGCTTATGCGGATCAGTGTGCTATTAATGGGACTTATAACACATGAGGGTGGAAGGGTCTGACAATTTTACCCCCGTATCTGCAAAACGGCGTGAACACATATAGTGAAATATTGGCAGGAGAGCACACATGCTGACCTTTCATAGCCAATTCTGATGAGAGAAGATAGCACCGAGCTCTCAGCGCCCTGCCTACCACTCGTGTGATGACTCTATTTCCACAGCTGCTCAGCACATCTTCATCTGCTGCTGTTTGTTAAGAAAGTCCTTAATACTCACTAGATGATAGCACAACAGTTTTCCAGGAATTTTACGTTGAAAAACTGAAATACTCTAGATCAACACACTTGTTTGGTACCTGTTCGCCGATGCCGATGAGTGCATTGTTTTGGTTAGTTTGGAGGCTTACAGCTCGCAGAGAGTCAAGAAGCAGGAGTGTGAAGCGCATGTGAAGGTGAGAGCCAGCACAGACCAAAGAGCAAAGTCAGGTTTAGCGAGACATAGAAGTGTTTGCTTACAAATAAACAAAAAACAAAGAAAATAGACACAAATGTGACAAAAATCTGCGTCTTCCGGCTGACAAACTTTTCAGGTTTATTCACATCAAATCACAGCAATGGTAACCACGGGGCATATTATACTGGTAAGGTTAACAAGTCCAGTTAGACCAGTTAGGAGTGGTCAGCTGGGGGATTCGTAGCATCTCTACAAATCTTTTTTTTTTAAACATTTATTTATTGGTTTTAACCGGTTTTACATGGTGCACCGTGAGCAAAAAAAAATAAAAAATAAATAATAATAATAATAAAATAAAAAATAAATAAATAAATAAATGAATAAAAAATAATAAAGTAAAAAAACAAAATAAAATAAATAAATAAAAACAAAACCATCTCTACAAATCTTTTTTTAAAAACATTTATTTATTGGTTTTAACCGGTTTTATATGGTGCACCGTGAGCAAAAAATAAATAAATAAATAAATAAAAAAAATTTAAAAAAAAAAAGTAAAAATAAATAAATAAATAAATAAATAAAAAATAATAAAGTAAAAAAATAAAATAAAATAAATAAATAAAAACAAAACCATCTCTACAAATCTTTTTTTTAAAAACATTTATTTATTGGTTTTAACCGGTTTTACATGGTGCACCGTGAGGAAAAAAAATAAAATAAATAAAAATAAATAAATAAATAAATAAATAAAAAATAATAAAGTAAAAAAATAAAATAAATAAATAAAAAATTAAAAATAATAAAAAAACAACATTTTTACAGTCAAAACTTTCAAATCATAATTAATGCAAGAATTCTGCCTTAAAAATACCAGCTGTGACATCACTGGATAGGCTGTATTTTGAAGTCAGACACAAATTTTTCTATTGTACGTTATATGAGTTCTAAATGTGCCCTGCAAGGACTGCTCTATTATTTAGACTTGATTACGTGTTGTATGGTAACCACAGTCACAGGGACATGTTTATGCCTAGTTTTAAGATTTAGAAGTTTTCTAACTCGCTCCTTCACATACTGTTGGTGGTTAGCTGAGCAGCCTCCTTATTACAGGCTTTGTGTCTGTATGGCCGTGATGTGTAGAGCCCATTAAGTGAATGACAAAAGTCATACGCTTTCAGTGTCATCAATTTTATGACAAGATTATGAGCATGTAATGCCAAAATTCAGCACAGTCCTTCTGCTATTTGTCTGAAAACCAGCCTCACTTTGAGATTTGAAAATAAGCCTTTTTATGATTTCCTGATCCATTATATATGATGTAATCAATGCCCTCAAGCTGCAAACGAGCAAGTAAAGAAATCTCCCTGTGATGCCTGTCACTAAAGTTTTAATGTCATTTCTGAAGATGAACTTTTATGAAAACACAGCGAGGGAAAGTAACATTTACTTCCTGTCACTTTGCCACATCTTTCAGACAGAAGTTAAATTCATTAACATGATTTAAGTTAATTAATTAATAATTTAGATTTAAAAGTTTATAAAATAAAAAAGATATTTCTTGGATTGTTTTGGGATTATTGCAGATTACAAAACAACACTGTGTGAAATCTATTTTTACACCAGGTGCTGTTGGAGTGTTTTTTAGCGATTTTTAGTCGTGCCTTCTTGTTCTGTTCGACTATTGGCTGCTTTAATCAACGGTGCATGAATAGGTGTGTGCGCCTGTTTGTGTGTGAGAAGTCGGGTCTTTTCTGGCCCTCAGCAGATTGGTGTGATAGAAAGCAGATCCAGGCTCTGCTTCTTTTCACCCAGCGCTCACAATAACCTCAAACCAGAAACACACACGCGCGCGCGCACACACACACTCGCAGGTAAGCAAGATTAAACAAAGCAACACAAACGCATGGACGCCGTGGACACACTGCTGCTACTTTGTCGAGCACATAGCGACAGGCCCAGTCTTACTGACACACGCACACACACCAGCGTCTCCAGCCCTGTCAGCCTCTTTGACCGTGGCGAGATTGCGTTACACCTCAGAGGAGGAAACTTTTAACACAACGTCTGGCTGTGGCGTCCAGAGGAATAGTCATTAAGTGAAAAAGGATAACTGAGGAAAGATAAAACATTCCCACATCTGACACGCTCACACGCAAACGCAGGGAGTTTTAGAAGACGGGCAGAAGTGCTAGGTGAAGCTGTAAAAGCAAAAACAGGGGCTGCTCTGAACGCGCTGGTACAATAATATCACAGCATGGCTATAAATGTCACAAGTTCAGTCTTCAGAGTGACTGTAATATTAGCCGCAGTGATTCGCAGACAGGGAGGGGAATCTCTGCCAGAGTGAGGCCATGAATCAACAGACTTGGATACAATGTTCCTGCTACAGGTGAGGATGTTACCTTAATTAATTATGACCTCACATTTGCAGAAAAACTCCCTTAAAAATACAAACTAAATTAGCGTAACCCTTCCTTTTTAGCCTCGAAGGTTAATAATAAATGAACGCGGAGCATTGTGCCAAAGGGTTTTGAAAAGCTTGGCTAATAATTTTTCTTTGGTCAGATGAAAGGATGTTTTTCTACCCGGCGACTCGGGGCGCCGCCCAATAAACATCGGTGGACGTAATGGTTTCACCAGCAAAGGCAGCCGGAGAGAATGTGATGAATTTTCCTTATCGGAACTTCAAAGTCCAACATTTTCCATCATTTGAGGAAGAGTGTGAGAGAAAAGCAGAAAGGCTTTCTGGCAAAGTGTTGCTGCGATGCCTCCGCTCGATATGAACACACACGTCTGACTCACTCTGCTGGCCCTGAGAGTTCACCACTTGAAGGAAATGATTTACTCGTCCAAATCCTCCCTCTTGTTTGATCCCAGGGAGCTGGAGCAGAGGTGGGGGAGACGCTAGTTTACCAAAGTGTGTTTTTGCCATCCTTTCCCTCCCTCTTCTTCTTCTTTTCTAGCTCCTCTGCTTAGGTCGGCCATTTTGTAATTTACTGCAGTCATAAGGCCCATCGTCGGCTACGAACGGCGCGGGATTATGTGAAACGCTGTCTGGCGGCATATTTCACAAAGGAGATCAAACAGAGCGCTAAGTGATTTCTTTTTTTAAGGGCAATAAGTTACAGAGTTCCTTCTCGCAGCCTCGAAGGGGATGACTTTGCAAGATCTTCAACTGAAGTATTCATTGCACTTCACAGGATTTCGAAGAAGGCTCAGTAGCTCGGGATGTTATTCACAAACTAGAGCCAAATTCTTTGCATGCAAAGTGCACAAAACATACCAGACTTAATACTTCTCAGACAAAAAAGCAGACGTTTCCACCTCATCTGTCAAAAAGGCAATCTCGCCTCCAATCGGGAGTAGTTTGCTAAATCCGCACAGAGGAGAGGCGGGCAGCAGTCCAGTTAGAGAAAGATCGACAGGAGATTAGCTGCTGATCGTTCATCATACCGAAAAAAGGAGACAAAAACAAAACTAAATGAGAAGATGGACAGCTTGTGGCACAATGTTTGCATTGAAGCAAAGCTGTCAAAGGGGGCGGGGCAAAGTGACAGATTCAGATATTTTCACTAGAAGGATTTCACTCGCCAAAGTCATGAATTTAAGACTCCTGATGGTTGCACTTTAAGTCAATCCAGTACTGTAAACTAAACAAAAGTTAGCAAACATGTGGCGAAGAAAAACTCAGCTTAGACAGAAGTGGAAAGAAAACCAGAGACTGATTTAAACTGGACTGCACAGTCTGGTACTGTGGGCAACGCAGCACGAGTTAGTGTGTTGGTGTCAAGGTTTGCAAATATGTAGTAGTTGCGTATATTTGGCAGAAAGAGACAAAAAACAAGAAAAAAAATATTTCAAACAGCATTAAATAAAATAAATAAGTCCAAACAACCAGATGCACAAAAGAACTCCATACTGTTGCTATGACAGTGTGGACGATCTACTTCGCCATCTGGCACGCGCGCACGCTCTCACGCACACACACCTGGGGGCAGCCAACACTTGTGCTCATGAAAAACAAATACAGATGGAAATGCGGGCCAACACACGCACAATCAAAGCGCCCGGTTGTGCACCTACACACACAAACAGCACCGAACGTGTGATGAGAAACTCCAGTAGCAGTTTGGCTGCGCCGGTGTCAGCGCTGTGCAAACAGAGGCCGGTTGTTGACGCGCCAGATATATGGGTGTTATTCTTCCTCTGCGTACGTGTACGTGTGCGTGCGTGGATCGCTGCTGGGACTCCCCTCGGCTAAACCGAGCCTCCCACACCTTCTCTTCCTCAGAACCTCATCGCTCTCTCTCTCTGCGGATGGATTGATGAGGAGCCCCACTTCCCTCATCCTCCCTGAGTTTCTCACGGAACAGAGGGAGAAGAGGAAGATTGAAGAAAGCTGAGCCTATTGGCCATCACTCATTCCTATTCACCTTGGGAGTGTGAAAACCCCCCCGAAATACTGGCAGTGACAAATGGAGCAATAAAGCTATATGCGCCTAGAAGAACACGCAACGCTGCTCATGTTGTGGGAATGTGCACGAATGACATCACCGGAACAGGGATTTAAATACTGTACCTGCCGACTTACATCTGTGATTTGCACACCAGTAGAAACTGTCTATTTTATACACTTTAGTAAATATTACTAACAGGGGTGTAGCCATCATTGAGGACCAGTGTTGGTCAAGTTAATTGAAAAAAGTAATCAGTAACTAATTACTGATTACTTCCCCAAAAAAGTAATCCCGTTACTTTACTGATTACTTCTTTTCAAAAGTAATTAGTTACTTAGTTACTTTTTAAAAACACGATTTACAACCTGAATAGGTGATAAAGTGATAGATCTTTCAGCCCAATTCTACTTTTTCTACATAATCATCATACAAAATGTAATCAAATGGAAAAGTCTCTTTTTAAAACTTGTTTTATTAGTTTTAATCTTTTAACTTTATGCATCAAGCAAAAATTTAATTATCTGCAACATTCTCTGACTGGAAGAAATTAGTTTAATATTTAAACCTATTTTCTGCACATTCCAGCACATAAAATAAAATATTTTGTGTGTTTACACTCAGTCTTTCAAATAGATGCAAGTAAAACACAGCAGAAAATAAATAAAGTCAAAGACTAGCGGTCCTGTTGCTCTATTTTCACCTGTAAAGCAGGAGTGGGGTAGGCGGAGGGTTACCCTGGTGCAGGTGTGCAGCGGTCAGTGGAAGAATCCGCGAGTTTCTCTGTGAGTTTCCCATTACGTCGTAGCTACTCGGTGCTTGTTTGGAAGTTTAGGGGTTTTTTCGCTGTAAAAAGAAGTTTTCTTCCCACGCACAACGGACACTAATGTTTTTGTCACTTTTTATGGAATCAAACTCAAAGTAAGGTCAGTACTTCCACACTTTAAACGCTGCACGCTCATACTCTCTCTGCACTCGATATATGATCCATTGTTGATCTGCACACAGCTGTTGTCACGAACGTCGCACTCGCTTACGTCACTGTCATGAGACATTCTCGCAAAAAATCACGGTTTTAGTAACGCAGTAACGCAGCGTTCCTACGGGAAAGTAACGGTAATCTAATTACCGTTTTTGCAATAGTAATCCCTTACTTTACTCGTTACTTGAAAAAAGTTACAAGTAACGCGTTACAGCCCATCTCTGTTGAGGACACGGGGAAGGCGGGCGTTCCCAGCGCTCCAGTCATACGTTAAGGTGAATAACTTTTGAATTTTATTGATTTCATAGTAAAATATTAAGAAACTGAGCATAATATAATATATATGTACAAAATATGTCTTCTTCTTTTTCTCTGTAATGTGCTTTATCGCTCCATCGCTCACTGCCTCAGCCATGCAGAGATAAAGAAATGTGGACCCTGGTCACCTCTGAGAAGTTAATACAGGAAACTTCTTTCTGAAACGTGAAGTGTCAGGTAATAACGCAGCAAGAGGTCGTCTAAAACATAAACATAAAGGCTTTAAGCATTATTTAATAATAGTCGCATTGGCGTGATGGCTTTATTGTCTGACACTTTTATTTACACCGGGGCACCAAGGGGTCACCATTAAAAGCACAATTAAAGGGCAGCCTCGCGACCTCTCCGTTTCACAGAGACCTCGCCGTCAATTTCATTTGGTAACGTCATAAAATGAAAGAACACTGACCTGTTAGGATCCAGCCCACGTTATCAGCAGGACCACATGGAAAAGAGAAAAGACGACAGTTAGGAGGCGAAACAACGCAGACGTGCATTCATCTGTGCACGAGCACAGGTTGTGTCACAGATCACAGGCTAATTAGTTCTTCACTCCGGGTGGTGACAGTCCTGCTCTGCGGGGAGCCGCAGCAGCCAGTGTGTGTGTTTGTGTCAAGTGTCAAAGAACTTCTTAGCACCTCATCACCTTTGACCTCCTGGGGGTTGTTACACGATGAATAACATTAACACTAGATCGCGAGTACACGCAGAGACACACCCAAACACGAGGGGAAAGTATCCCCAGCCTTTAATAGTAGTCGACTGATTTTACAAGTCGTTGTCATCGCTCGTGGCAACTTTACGAGTTGTTGGAGTTTTTTGTTGGTAGTTGTGACTTGAAGTCAGCTGTTACTCATTGAATTTACCCATTAATGAATATGACCTCTCTGTAATGGACTGGCAACTTGTCTGGGATACCTCTTGCCTAATGTCAGCTGGGCTCCAGCTCCCTGTGGCTACGTTAGGACGATGGTAACAAAATCATGCTACAACAGAGATGTTGCTTAAATAATATGGCCGATGGTTACAGTGTATGAAAGTATCCAGGAACCAGAAAGAAATTTGAAGCGAGTCAGAAACACTGAATCAAAAATGTGATTGTTTTAGGATGACCAGATAATTTAAGGAAGTGATAACTAGTCTATAGCAGCCATATTCAATGTTCCTAAAGAGTAAAGAGATAAATAATAACAGATTCTGAGGGTATTTGCTAAAAAAATTATCTTTATTTTTGTAAATTTATAACTTTAATTTGACACAAAAACTCAGAGGAGTCTTCAAACATAGTATTCGTTATCTCATGTTAAATTAAATTAATATTACTGGATGTCATCACGTACCCTCTAATTTCTAATTCACAGATGTTGGAGTATCTGGAGTTTCTCGTCTCAGACTCACAGATCACACGCAGCTTTTTTAAAATTGCACCACACTGATCGTCTCGAGGGAAACAATATTCAGAATCTCTGTGATTTCACCTTGATTCTTGCTACTTTTTGTCTTCTTTAAAAGACACTCTGATGGAAACAAGCTGTGGCTTTTCTGGCTTCTTCTGTGGACACAGTTGTCTCAGTTTCTTTAGTCTGACTTTTATTAGTTTCTTGCAAATTCATTTCCACTCCCACCGGGAGGTAAAAGTATTTCCTTATATAGAAAAATGGTGGTGTGGCGTTCAGATTTCCTTGTTTTTACGCAGGGCAAGAAGACTTACATGCACACGTTAGTAAACAAGGGAAACTATTACTGAGCGAAATCAAATAGTAATATCTGAACTCCAAAGTCAGAAAAAACAACAACAGTTTGATTAAATTTGTTATTACCACTATTATACTTTTAGGGTGTTCCACAGGTGTCAATCATGTTAGCTTGTAAAAGTATGAGCATTAGCATAACCCCCCCCCCAAATAATTAGAGGACCCAAGTGTGCCGGTGTGCCGAGGAGGAAGTATGCTTTCCAACTTCCCTCAGGAGCAGCGAGACCACCTAGCACTGAGAGCCTGGTGACAAGGGCTTTGATTATTATGCCTGCACTCCCTGCCAGGGCTAAATTTAAGTGTTCCCATAAAGTCCAGAAGAAATAAGACTTGGGAATGGCCTGGCCTGTGTTTGTGTGAGAGGGGAGAAGTCCAGCTAAGTGTGTGTGTGTGTGTTTGGGGTCTCTTCTGGTCAGCTTTGTCACACAGTCCAGGGGATAATAATAGGATGTGCTACAACTAACTGAGACTAAAGCCGGACTTCCCACGTCTCCCACTCTTTGGTGGCACTTGTGCTATTCTCTAAACACCCGTCGGACCCGCCCCCGCTCATGTGACGAGCGCGCTCGACTTTCTTGCTCCGTCTCTCCCGTTCGGCACCTCCCTCGAGCATAAAGAAAACTGTAAGAAAGAGCAGGACACTTCGAGCAACCCCACGTCTCCCAAGGAAATGTGGATTCCTTGTTTATCTTTGATTAAAAATAACTTTGGGAAGAGGCCGATCGATACTTTCCCTGCGAAAAGAGAAATGAGGGGAAAAAAGGAGGCTGTGGAGGAGGAGGAGGAGGAGTGGCGAGCGGAAAGGAAGAGAAAAAAGCGTGAGAAATTTGACGACATTTCGAAAAGTGTGCCTGTGTGTGTGTGCGACGGGTCACGCACAGCCATTCCCATGGCCTCGTACAGTAGCCCTGACGTTGCTACTGACTGCTCTGATGTTTTAATACTGACAATATAGCTGCCTTACACACATAAGAGGCAGTAAAAGCCTCGCAGGAGATGCTAGGAGCCTCACATGCTATATAAAGGCCTTAAGAGGACGGGAGCACTGCTGGGTCATTCCTGCTTGTGCTTTCCTTGGCTCCTTTCAAAGGATCTGCTTATGGTTTCTGTCAGAGATGCACGTCCATTTTTCACCCCATTAACAACTATCATTACCAGCCCGACTGTAGGCTATAATTGGGCCAGCTATGGAAAAGAGTTGTCAAAACACAATTAAATTCCAAACTATGGTGAGAGAGAACAGAGAGAAAGCGCTGGACGGCCATAACATCATATTGCAAGCTTTCCTTGCCCAAAAATAGGAAAGAAAAACACGAAAACCATTATTTTACATCGGAAGGTTTTGGAGGGGATTATATAGACGGGCGAACCGAGCTGCCCGAACGATAGGGCTACTGAAAACATAACAAATAATCACTCTTGGTGTCAGAGATGAAGAATGGACACATTAAAAGCCCTGCCCGAAGATCAAAAGCCAAGATCCCGAGACAGACTTGATTTAGAAAAACTTCAAATACAGCCGTGACCGCTAAGTGGCTGCAAGACAAATTATTATAGCAGAATAAAGATGTCCGTGATGAATAAACTACATACTCCTTGTGTCAGGAGGTAGCATGAGCTGCTTGTAAAAAGCTCCATCAGGGCTTTCATGGAGGCTCTGGGACTGGGGGAAAAAGTAGTGAACCCTTACAGCTTCAGTTTGTTAGGAGGAGCCGAGGTTTTGGCAATAATAATCTATAAAACCCTTAAAGGTCCTGCATAAAGTGTTGGGATAGCAACAGAACAAGAACACACAAGAATAAAAACAAAACATAATAGAAAAAAATACCCTATCAGCTTTATTTTAATGTGCAGAGGTCTGCGAGATAACACTGGATGACATGGATAACACTGTGGACGTGGATTTGTTTTTGAAAGACTGACAAAACTGGTTATCTCCCTCGAAGCTAAAAGAGAAAAATCTGTCCTAAAACAACAAGAACCAGATAAGACTTCAAGTCTGTCATCTAACACCAGTTCTAGTTTCTGTTTTTATACCAGTAGGTAGGTTGTCATAGTGCTCACTAACAGCAAAAAAAACTAACTCGCCACATCCAAACTCTACGCTGCAATCAAGTTGTAGCAACAATGTTACATTTTAGCTTAAGTTATGATGAGAAGTGTGACTTACACCAGGCAGTAAAAGTGTATCTAAGAAAAACTGGTTACTTCTGGCTCACATGAAGAATAAATCAGTTACTTGTTGCTCTCTACGTGCAGTAATGTACAAGTATGTGTTTCTTTTGTTGCCACGATTCAGTCCTGTAACTTGCCTCAGTGATCGGCATGTTTTCCAAAGTCAGTGTCAGCAATGTTTCCTTTAATCACAGCGGGAATAAAGACATATAAATACATCATAGCCAATCACGCCGAGTCGTGAATGTCTGCGAATGCGGCTTCGCTCCTAATCAAAACATAACATGTCCTGTGGCTGCATTCAGGCTCTGTGGGCTACTGTCAGTGCACTTTCCCTGCCAAGTTTCTCCTTCTCTGACTATTAAAATCTCCACAGTATAAACATCTTAAAAAAGGTGCTTACTATTTTGTGACGCTTAACAATTACTACTGCCTCTCTTATCTCAAACTTAAATATAGCTGTGCTGCATGGGAACGCCACATCAAGCACAACCCTACAGAGAGTGTTAACAACAGTCATCTACAATAGAAAAGCATAGTGCGAGGCCTAAGACAACGTCTGTCTACCGAGGTATCTGGTGCTCGAACAGCGTCTATTAAACCATACAGTAGTGGTGTGTGTGTCGGCTGACATAAAGCAGAGAAGGCTGGGTAGTGGAGGGGAGTTGCAGGCCTCTCTGCCTCTGTAATCTGGCCTGATTTATAGAGACTAGCCCAGCTCTCCCCTTCCACCTCCGCACTGACACACTGGGCCTCCTCCATTGGAGACAGCCTGGCGTCCACACACACACACACACACACACACACACACACGGAAAGTCATGTGGATAGAACCAGGCATGAGTGTCTCAGTTGCACAGTAGTGCATGCAACCAAACCACATGTGCCCGTTGCTTAACCAAATGAATACCAGACACAGAAATGAAAGGCATCTAAATGTCTGCATGATGTCAGAATAGAAAAGTTCTACATCGAGAAATTATTTTAAAACGATGTACGAAACAATTTATGGAAAATTAGGGTTTTTTATATCATCAAAACAACAGAACCAAAAAAAACCTTGCAAGGAAAACAATTTCATTACAATCACTGGCATCCTGTCACAGCAAGCACGGCGAGCAGTGCTCATTTACTGTAATCTTGTCAAGCCGAGAGGCCGGCAGGTTGGTTTTTTTTTGGCGTTTTGCACATGCGCAAAAGACTCGTGTTTGACAGCAGACTGATGGGAAACTAGCGTGTTAGGCAGGCTGCCACTGGGTCTGCTTTCACTGCTCTGACTTCAGCTACCATCTGCACTCTGTGTGGAAACACAGCTAGCATCGGCAAGTAGATGATCGCTCATTTATCATCGCAGCAAATGAGCTTTCGCTTAGTAACCACCTCGGCCAACGTAAGAAACTTGAATGACTTGTTTCGCGCGTTAAAGCTTTGACGATGGAGACGGGAACACCTGAAAGTCTGGTTTAATGAACCATTGCAGGCTCAGATTAGCATATGTGAGAAATCACTACTTTGAATGAATGCACAAAGATTAATCCACTGTTTTGCTAATATAACACTTTATTTTCCAGTAATATTTCGGCAGATAGCCACATCGCCCAGTGCTCAAGGCTTTGACTTCAGCTGTGATGCATTTTAAAGTTGTAGGCCGGTGTTTCTAAGATGATTAAATGTAGTTTTTTAGAGATACGTGGTCGCATTAAAGATGGGATTTTATACAAAATGATACATAACTTTAGAATAAACACAACATAAAGTGTTTCAAATGATAAGTGAGTATTAATAGTGTCAGTTTTGGCCGGCGGTCACAGGTTCTGTCCAATAATATGACGCGAGACTGGAGTAAAAGACATCCATGGATTGGCACTTTATTAAAGAAGGAGCATGATAACAGCACAAACACTAACTACAGCTAAACTAAATGGCTTCCTTTTATACTCTACCTTTTCAGGTGAGCATCCGGAATAGCCCAAGTATGGGGGTTAACTAACCAACATGAAAACATAACCCTCCACACAAACAAACATACAATAACATTAAAGCACATCACAAACATATACATATTTCCAACACATACTATAAACAAACCAATAACATAAGCTTCACCCATTACCATCTAAATTAAAACCCTCTTTAACCACACTCCCTAACCTGGCACACTGGTCTGCTCCAAGAGCTCTTAAACAGGTGATTGAGCAGCTTTCACTCTTTTGCTCCACATCCTGCAAGAAGCAACCAGGACAGGTGAGTACCTTTATAAGTTCTCATTTCACATATATTTAGGTTATTGACAAATGATTAACTGCAAGCAGCTCTAACTTTGGCTCTTCTCTGACACAGGTAGGATGGCCAGTCCCACTGTTTCTTCACCTTCACAAGCTGTCAATTTAATCATATGTCAAAATAAACCTAATAAAAGACTCCATAAGAACTAATGTGTTTTCTTTATTACCCTATTTTAAATTCCCAATCCAACAATTTATCATTAACAATGCCAACAAGGTAATGGAACCCCTGGTCTCCATTACAAATAGTATTGAAATACACTTCAGGTTTGATCAAAAATAATAATGATGTAAAAATATTCTATTACAAACTCCATAGTACACCCACATATCCATGGCCTGCCAAAGCCTACAGACAATCCAATGAACACACTATATTTGAAAAAAAGGAGATTGGTTGCTCTAACATCCTATTAGGTAAAAGAGAAAAATGCATGTAAACATATGTGTTTAGGCCCTTAAGGAGGATCCTTTTACGATACATTATTGTCAAGTACCCACTCTAGGTATTTGGTTTTGTATCTAGGCAGCCAGCCTGTGCTACTAACACTCACAGTGCCTGTAAATGTACACTTGGTTCTGAAACAACCAAAAGCCACACATTAAGAGATAATGGAAAGACACAACAAGCAGACTCCAACACCTTTATGCATGTGTGTGTGTGTGTGTGTGTGTGCGTCTACACGTGTGTATAACATGAATCACACTGCAAGGACAGGTGTTTACAGTGAAGCTGGTTATCTGTCTCCATTACACCACCACGGTTCAGCCTCCCAGGGCCATTATCTACTCAGAACTGCCTAAATACACACACTCAGACACAGGAAGCCCCACCAACTAAAGGCAAGACCCTTTACCTGTATGCACGCCATGAGCATGTAACGGACCTTTCAGGGGGTCTTTTGACTCAATCCGACACCCAAACAGAAAAAGTCCCTGTGATTTCACAAACTGTTTCTTTGATCTGCAGTGAAATCAGCGCACAATAACGTACAGTTGCATTTAAACCCCCTTAGTTCAAGCTAACATTGTCTGTTGTTATAGTGACTAAGGTTTTGATGAAAGCCAAAGTCGGACCCGATGTCATTTTTACATCCTCTTTCAGTGATCGGATGGTCTGATGAAGCACAGCGAGCTTGTTCCTTATCAGTCTGTGCAAACAATGTTCCCCTGGAATCCAGTTAATCCTGTGTGACACAAGCTCTGAGTAAGATCAGATAGTGATCTATGCTACATTTGTAACTAAGTACACATGCGTTTAGTTTGTTTACATATTGGTCCTGAACTATTAGTCACAGCACCCGTTTCAGACACGGGTTTCTTTCCTGCGCACAGCAAACCGAACCCGTGCTTAAATACTTTAACACTTTCAGACATTCTGATTGTGATTGCCAACTGACTCCAAGACCATTCTCCATAAAGTCGTACAGTCTCGATTATCTCCTGCAGCTGTTCCACACTCATCAGCACATAATGGCTTTTGACAGCCCAGAAAGCAAGGGTGTGAACTTACTGCCTTCAATCACAGCCCTCAGTCTACAGCGCTACGGTCCTGACACCAAAGCCTGACATTTCTGGCAGTGTTTTTACAAGGACGACAAACTCACATGATCATTAAGGATGGGGAAGATTTTTACATGTGGAACCCGTCAGCAGAACGAATAGCTCGCCCACACAAAGCTCTGCCACTTTTCCAACGAGAAACTACTCACACAGACTCCTGTGTGACCTACTGGAATGCGCTGGATTGTGTCTTACTCACGACTGAGTTTAGGAAATAGAAACGCATTTTAAAGAAAGATGATCAATGGCTTCTTGCTAATTTGGCCATTTAGAAACATGCTGTTTTCTCTTGGCTAAACAGGCACATTAAGTTTAACCGTGAGCGCTGAAAATGTGCTTTTCCCCTTCTGTGACAACATTTAATCAGGGTGGAGAGATGAGAGGGGAAGAGAACACTTCAGGCTATTGTTGTTCCTTTTCTGGTTTTCCATTTTTCACATCTCCAGCAGTAAAATAACTCCATGTGTGTGACTGAGAAATCCAGTCAACAAAGACCGCAGAAGACATCATTTCTTCTGGTATGTTCTCCTGACTGTTCAAGGCACTGCTGTACTAGTTTGGACTGTAGTACTACAGCATAGCAGCTCATCAAAAAACTGTTGTTACACGAAAGGCCTTTCTCAGAGTTTCTTTTATTATGTCATCCTTGCATATAAGATTCTGTTGTAAATATGTAACAATGTGCAAACCACAGGTTTCAGTTTCATCCATCCATTCGATTCCACTTATCCTTTTCAGGGTCACGGGGGGCGCTGGAGCCTATCCCAGCTGTCATAGGGCGAGAGACGGGGTACATCCTGGACAGGTCGCCAGTCTGTCGCAGGGCCAACACATAGGGACAGAAAACCATTCGCACTCACATTCACTCGCACATTCACACCTAGTGGCAATTTGGATTATCCAATTAACCTATCCCCACAAGCTGCATGTCTTTGGACGGTGGGAGGAAGCCGGAGCACCCGGAGGGAACCCACGCAAACACGGGGAGAACATGCAAACTCCACACAGAAAGACCTGATGGTGGAATTGAACTCAGGACCTTCTTGCTGTGCAGCAACAGTGCTAACCACCGTGGTTTCAGTTTCAGTTCAGTTTAATTCTATTTAGTTTCCCGCGTGTTTCTGCTAGTTTCAGTTTTGTTTTTATTCGTTTCATTGTTTTAGTCTGTGATGGACCGAGCAGTGAAGGAAACTTAGGCACAGGTTAAAGTCCAAAAAAATGATTTTTTATTTAACCCAAAAAACATAATTGGTTAAATCATGCAAAAAAAAATCAAAATCTTGGGCCCATAAAAGAGGTCAAAATAACAAAACTCTACTCAAAGTTGACAACACTACTGACAACTCAAACAAACTGACCTAACGAGACAAAGGGGAAACTTAAATAGTGGCTGATCAGCCCACAAAAACAGGAGAAGGGGTAAAACACACAAAACCTAACTAAATCAAACATAATGAACTCCAATTCCCCCCCATGGTCCCGAGTTATGGCATGAACCAATTTGCAGTCTTCCTTTAAAGCTGGCTCCGCCCCTTTTCCACCTCTTGGCTCCTTAATCAAGGGACTGGAACAGCTGCAACTAAGGTAACTCAGAAAACTAAAGATTAATCACACATAACAGTGTAAACTAAAATGTGCGCACTTATTTTAGAATGCAGTGTTATGTGGATATGTGAATGAACTCTAAACCAAAACCAGTTATTGTCCTGTAAATTAATTCCTATATTTAAAGACAAATGTGAATGCAATGTTACTTATAAGCCTCTACACTAACATGTTGGGTATTACCACTGTGTGGCTATAAGTGCAGCCATCACATAGTCTTTACATCATAATAGATTATATAATATCATGATCATATTATGGAAGGTGCTTGTTAGTGGAAGATTATTACAACATCTACACATTTTGGAGGAAGCTGAGTCTCAATAAATCAGGACAGGTTGTGCTGACAAAGCTTACTGTACTGATATAACAAAGGGCATTTCTTACATCTTTTTACTTCATTCGTTTTTGTTATTTTGTTAGTTTTGTAAGTTTTTTTATACTTTTTAAATTTTTTATTTTCCTCTCAGTTAGCTAAAATGTTCTTTTTTCTCATTTTAGATGAACGGGACCTTGGTGCAAGCATTTTGGCTCTACAGTTGAACTCATCGCTTCTTTGGTGTGTCTCTTCCTTCAGGGCCTGGTACTGGAGAACACCTTAAAACTACCCGTTCAGTTAAGTCATACCTGGCTAACCACAGTTAGGGTTAGCATTGAATCCAGCTCTATAACTGCACAGACTAATTTTTTATCAGTGTCACTGAAAGAAGGCGCGCAGGCTGTCACTGAACACTGACCTGAAACAGTTTCTCTCTATGTAACACACACACTGAAGCACCTCAGCACATGTAGAGGAAGAGCCAGGGGTCGAAGCACCGAGGCTATGAGGTGTAGGCAACCTGCGCTACCACGGGAGCCACAGCACATCAGACTTTTTTTAAGGAAACTTGCAGTCTAACAGTTTTAAGTGTCTCTTTTTAAGAGGAAATCCTCTGATATAACAGTGACCACAAATGTATTACGTTCTAACAATGAATACATTTGTTAAATTACAAATATATTACCATCTTATACCAATGAAAAAACCCCAAATATCCGCATCAGCCTTACAAAAAGTCATATACTTTAAATGCCTGCCTGTGTGGTAACTGCGTAGGAGCATAAACATTGTGGTAACCCCCAGGCCAGGTACTGTCTGGTCTGGTATATGAGGTGGTACCACCAGTCTCCCACTGCCTTTTAATTACGAGTGAAGGTGGGGGAGAGCCATTTTAATGAAAATGGTCCACATCATAAAAGCAGATTTGACAAGGTTCATCCACAGTTCAGACTCAAGGACAGTAAACACACAGATAATATGGGCCGTACCATTCACAAGTGCAAACACTCTAGATAAGATTAGATGTCTGAGACTGTTGTGATCCCAGATGTGAAAAGTAGCGTGAAGCTCTGCTCTATTTGTTAGAGAAACACAACATTTCTCCTAAAATAATGAAAGAGGAGGAGTTCAACACTCTTTAGGTGAATGGTAGAAAAAGTAGTGCCAGAATAAACATGAAAAGGGCCGCTGTGAAGCTGTGCATCATACTACACTGACTGAAAAGTATTCATGCAGACAGTATGTACAATTGTGTTTGATCTGACCAAAGAAGAATCAGAATATGGATACAAAACGTGATGCAGATATTGCAACATAAGGATGTGGACCTCTACAACCTGTAACTAGAAACACTGAAGCTGAAGGCCCAGAGTCTATATGTTGTTTGTGCTTTTCATTTTGGATCTATTCACCGGCAAAAGGAAGCAAACTATGAAAAAGAAAAAGGTTTCCAGAATCGTTGTTGCCACACACCGTGGACTGTGATTATGGCCTTGCCGACAGTGCACCAGTATTTCTCAAGAAGAGATGTGGGATGGAGAGTGACAGCCAGAGTTCAGCCACAACTAATTTTAACATCCATCTGTCCCAGTCTGTCACTTCTATTGGCTCTCTGATGGAGGGAGGAGAGGAAGGGAACCTAATCGGTGGGAAGCTGCCCAGAAACCCGTGACCTGAAGCAGGATGAGGGCTACAGTGCATATGTGTGTGTGTGTCCAGAGGGGTCGGGGGAGAAGGCAGTATCCTGGCAGGACATTGGGGACTCAGTTCCCAGCAGCACTCGCAGCTCTCCTGCTCGGGCTCCATAAGTCTCTCCCTGCTGGGTCAACGCTGCCTTCCTCCGGGGGATTCTCACTTTTTCCCAAGGCTATGCCCAGCTAGCTCTGACTCTCTTTCCTTGCCAAATGACCCAGAGTTCGGCCACTTGCTTCCCTTATCTGTCCTTTCCCAGGGCTGTGGTACTCTATCCATGTCTCCCGTCACTGTCTGTCACCCGCTTAGTCGTCTGATGTACAGTAGTCACATCATCTAAAGCATTAGCCTAATTATGGTCTGTCTTACTGGAATTAGCAACACTGCATAGTGAAGCATGAGGGACAGCGTTCTATTAGATGACACAAATTAGCACAGACATGGATACACACAAGTCCGTCAAAGCAAACCTCAGGGTAATGCTTTTTTATGAATTATGATCCAAAGTCAACAGTGTGGGTCTTCACACTGCACTGAATTAAAGGAGGAGCTGGTCTGTTTGCTTCTTCGTGTTAATAAACTTGTTGACTAAGGTCTGTGTAGCCAAAACATTATCTGCCAAATGAGCTAAAAACAAAGATTGACATGGTGAATATTCTGCGTGTTCCTATCACAGTCGGTGCGTGTTTGTCCTAGTCTGCTGCGTGCTGCTATAAGATGGGGATGCAGTTGTATCAAGTTGCAGTTGTATATATGGCACAACTGCATATTTAGAAACACAACACATTCAATATCCACGGCTTATCTCGTGCGCTTTGAATTGTGCATTGTGATATTGTTTTTTTATAATCAGAAACTGCTCATATAACACTTGAACGCATGAAATGTTCACTGGTGCTGCTGCCTGATGTAGCGCAGCTGTAACTAACCACCAGTCCAAACAGATTTGGACTGGTGGTTAGTTTGTCCACCAGTTCACTGCAGTCTCATGTCCCATTTGGGTGTTTGGTTTCTTACATCTTATTAAGTTTGTTGTCTGGTTAGTTAAAGCAGCGGCCCCCAACCCCCGGGCCTCGGACCGGTACCGGTCCGTGAGTCGTTTGGTACCGGGCCGCGAGAGTTGAGGCTCAGGTGTGAAATGTATAGTTTTCAGGGTTTTTATCGGTTTTCAGCGTTATTTTGTTATCGTTTTGATCGTTTACTCGGTTTTCCTGGGTCTTTTCACGTGTGTTATGAATAATTTTTTTTTCGGTACCGGTACTAGTTTTATTTTGTTGTATTTATCCGCGACACCTTAAAGGCCGGTCCATGAAAATATTGTCGGGCATAAACCCGTCCGTGGCGCAAAAAAGGTTGGAGACCGCTGAGTTAAAGTACCTAAAAGATTGTGATGTCGCTAAATGATGACCCTTTATAACATTAACCTGGCACCTGGAAAACGAGGCTTCATAACACCCACTGCATTTGAATGTAACGCATCCATACATGAGTCACAGCAGGTTTTCCTGTGATGCCATCAGAATTTGCCGAGTTGACCAAATTGAAACTGAAAGTATGGAATATTCTGGTAAATAGTACAACCTTCATTCTCCAGCATCCTTATAGAGTTGCTGTTTAATTGGATTGACACTATGGTACAAAAGGCCAGATTTACCAATGGTCTATTTTTTGGAGAATTCTTACTTAGAATGCAAAGTGTTGGGAGAGCGGTGTTTAAAGGAATTACACTGGGTTTACTAGAGATCGCAACACGGCACGTCTTATGTTGTGACTGTGATGTTGCTGCCAGCAGCATTCACTTATTTGGAATATGAGGAGGCAACATCAGAATCATAATGTAATCAGTGCAGGTGGATCGAAGCTCGGTGCACACAGGTTCTTCAGATTCAAGCCAGAAAACTATAGAGAAGGCTCACAACGTTTTCACAGTCCTCAGTAAAACTAGTAAAACAGAGGAGAACTTAAATGACTGAAGAAGGGGATAATCCCAATCCCACTCTCACATTGGGAAACCAAAGTGAGTTAATGGGTTTGCAGTTTTACTTTACTCACGTCCCAGTTACAAATGCTAAATGGCTACATCTTTGTTTACTGTCAGTTTTGGCCGGCGGTCATAGGTTCTGTCCAATAATATGACACGAGACTGGAGTAAAATACATCCATGGATTGGCACTTTATTAATGAAGGAACATGATAAGAGCACAAAACACTACCTACAACTAAACAAAATGGCTTCCTTTTATACTCTACCTTTTCAGGTGAGCATCCAGAATAGCCCATTCTTCTCTAGGCCAACGGCAGACGTGAGCCATTCTCTCAAAAGTAGTGAGAAAATGCTCGATATCATCATCTGGAGTGAGTGGCACCAACTTGGGATCTCTCTGGTGAAATAGTTCCTGTCTTGGCAGAGACCACATCTGCTGACCAGTCAGACGAGGCCCCTCGTCAGGTTCACCTCCCTCCTTGTTCCTGCTGCTGTTCTGTCATTTCTTTCATTTGAACTTGAATTTGCTGAAACTGATGTTGCATACTTTTCCATCTTTGTTCTTGTCGGGCTGATTCTCTGTCCATTCTCTGGTCTCTTCTTGCTTGAGACTGCATCAATGATTTCACCAGAGCGGTCAGTTCATCCAGTCTATCGCCAGGTTTAGCTCCAGCTTTAGCCACTGGATCAGCTGTAGCACCTTCACCATCCTCTGCCACTTCATTACAGTCATTCTTCTTTCCAGTTCTCGTCATCATATTTACCTCATTCATTAGAGGCAGCACTCCTGACATTTATGAATTGGAGCATTGCATGTAGATCACCTACAGAGCACTTAGTCGACCTGTATTTAATAGTCCCTGCATTGCAACGTCACGTCTTGAGGACAGATTCTTGCACAGAAACTCTCACTGTCATTATTAAACGTACATCACTCGGACCAGAGCCAACCCTCGCATACAAGTGGACAGATTATAACACCCGTTTTAGAGTTGTATGTTCCAAATGTATAACTAGAGTTGGTTAAACCTTAAATTAACTCTAGCTGGTGTTGTCCCCTAAAACCTTTTAATAATGACACATTCACTTAGAAAGGCAGACGCCTAAACCACTGGTGATGCCAGCTTGGTAAGATGTTTCGGACCAAACACAGAGCAGCATGAATGTGCATTTGAGAGGTCTTTGGGCTTTCTACAGTGGCACAGTGCTAAGATGGTTAAGTTCCCATACTAGCTTGTGTTTACCCTGAGCTATTTCTGCACACTCACGCATACACACAGTTTGCCCTATCGTACCCCCTCCTTCTAATTTCTCATCCCTCCCCACCCATCTACTTCCCCTCCTCCTCTTTCATCCCCCTTTCCTTCCCCCTCTAGAGTCCGGGAGGGTTATGTGAACGGCCAGGGAAGAGGGCTGAGAAACAGACAAGAGGAGTGTGAAAGAGGAGAGATATGTTGCGGGGTCATCACTGAGTCATCATATTCCCTGGTAAGGCTGGCTGCGTGTGTGTATGAGTTAATCTGCTTTCCTGAAAATGTGTGTGCGTCTGAGTGGGATGTGAAGTTTGCACATTCCAGTGAACAAGTGTGTGCGAGCATGTTTGTGTGTTCCTGTGTGTCTTTGGAAGGGTTAATTGTGCAGTCTGTGTACCAGCAACATAACCAATAACTCACGGGAAAACAAGAAGCGAAAGCTTCTGCTTACCCAGTTCGGGTTTGAAAAACAGGCCCCATCAGGACACATCAATCAATACGATGTAAGTGTGGGAAACTGTAAGGTGGCAAGAACCTATACAATGTCGCTAAAGTTCATTGACTGGTGAGATTGTTGGTATGATCCCAGGAATGTTGATGACCTGCCAGCTATGAACAGGTTCTTAGTGAATATGCAGAAAGAAGCTGCATCTGCTGCCATCATCTTCACGTCAGATGCCACAGAACACCTTCACAGGCCTTTGCAGTAGAGCAGGGCAATGTGGCCAAAAATATTTATCACGATATATATTTGAAAATCTGCGATAACAATATAACTGACGATATAAGTGAGGCGAGAAAAAATACTTTACAACTCCACAACTTTATTAGTGCAAAAAAAACCCATCAATGTGTTTTCACTTAAACAAGCAGCTGTTTATGTGCATTAAAATTATATAAAAATGTAACAGTGCAAATTCCTTGCTGACAGTTTAACCAAAAGGCATTTCCAGTGGAAACTGGTCGACATATCCTCAGCATAACCATGTATAATATCCACAACACTTAAAAAGAGGTTATACACACACAATACGGTAACATTATGTTGAAGCACAGTACGTATCACTCCGCGAGGCTCCGCCTACGATAGCCGTAATGCTCCGACAATCCATCAAGCGGTGCAGCTTCGTAGCTTAGCAAAGTCGCACTAACACATTTTTTGACAGATTTTTGAGCGCCGTGTAGCACAGAAAATCGATTTGGTTGCATGCGCTACCAAAAATAGTGCTTTGTTGTGTATCTGACGGACGAAAGCTAAACCAGTTCCACACCACTGAAGTTGCAGCATTTTTACAAACCAGTTCTGGTTCATCGTTTCATTCAACGATCCGCTTTCGCCCTTCTCATTCTCCATCACCGCCATGCTTTTTCCGACATGTGCGTATGAAAACAAAGGCACTGTGCATGTGAGTTTCACCCCTATTCTATCGCCATATTTAACATTCATGTGGCAGCACGGTGGTTAGCACTGTTGCCGCACAGCAAGAAGGTCCTGAGTTCAATTCCACCATCAGGTCTTTCTGTGTGGAGTTTGCATGTTCTCCCCGTGTTTGCGTGGGTTCCCTCCGGGTACTCCGGCTTCCTCCCACCGTCCAAAGACATGCAGCTTGTGGGGATAGGTTAATTGGAAAATCCAAATTGCCACTAGGTGTGAATGTGCGAATGAATGTGAGTGCGAATGGTTGTCTGTCTCTGTGTGTTGGCCCTGCGACAGACTGGCGACCTGTCCAGGGTGTACCCTGCCTCTCGCCCTATGACAGCTGGGATAGGCCCCCTGTGACCCTGAAAAGGATAAGCGGAAGCGAATGGATGGATGGATGGATGCCCAACATTATACAGGTATTACTGTGAACGGCATGATATGGCCCAGCCCTACTTTGCAGGAGCGAGAACACACATCTGGGCAGATGTTTGATGAGTAATCAGCGTAGCAACAAATACAGGCCTCTCTCTCCATACAGACCATAACACAGCACTAAACACATTTAAAAAACCCAGAGAGCCACAGTATGTGCTCCTATACGACTCTTGATAACTTCGGGGAAAAGCGTATTACCTCAAACAAAGTCCTCCTTTTACAGGCAACAGTCCTACCAACCAAATAACCTTATCCTATAATGTAAACAAAATCAGAACCACCAGGGATTCAAGGCTCCATTCACTACTACATTAAACGCAAATTACTTTTAGATTAACTTAATTTTAAGCGATAAACTTGACTTTAATGGAGCAGCCCTGCTGTTAAAAACATCCCTCTTTTACAGCCTTCCTAAGACACTCTGCTCGCTATCATCCCAATCGCATCGCTGTCCTCTTTTTCTCTCTTCCCGAGCCCCCTTTTCCTTTCATCTCTTCGCCTTCCACTCCTCTCAACAAGGCCGAATATCTGTGTGGCCTGGCTTTGCCTCTCAACAGTAACTCAACCCATAAACAAGCTGCCTTACATGCTGTAATCACAAACCCCAAGCTGCCAGACATTAAAAGGGCCATGTTTCATCCTGATACAAAAAACAGAGAAAGAGGAGCAGAAAGAAGAGAGAAGGCTCCGACGTTTGAGCCTCCTCCTCTTAACAGATGCGGTGCCTAATATCAGTTTGCTAAAGTGCAACTGGGAGGAGAGACAGATAGCGATGGAAGAAGAGCATATCTGTGAGGAGTTCCACATTGCCCCGTGCTGATCAAAGTGCTTTGCAGCCTTTGTGGCTAATTGTGGGGATTATCTGTAAGTGCTTGGAAAAGACCGGCCTTGTTTTATGAGGCCGGCGTCTCTCTCTCTCGCACACACGCACAGTGTCTCTGAAAACGCTACTGCGTTGGGTACAGTGCACAAGTAGGTGGTTGGACAATGATAGAAAAAAGGAGTGTGGAGCAGAATGAAGAGTGAAATAGAGGTTTAAAAATGGGAAACGATCCAGGAGACGTGAAAAAATCCGACATAAGACACACACACAGAGGCAGACACATCCTGTCGTGTTGATCTAGTTTCAAGGACAGTGGTGGGACTAGAAGGTTTGGAGTGCCAAACGACTTGTCAATGTCAGTTGTAAAGCTGCCTCCCCTAAAGCCACTTCCCCATGCTCACACACACACACACACACACACACACACACACACACACACACACACACACGCTCAAAACTGTGGTCAGCTGAGCGGATCCTAAGTGAGGTCAGGAGTAGTTTGGAAACACACGCACACAGCTCACAAAGAGACTTTCTTTCTAGGGTTTATGAGTCTTCTCTATAGTTTTCTCTGACCACAAACACACATGCTAACACGCACACACACATATATTCACACATGGGCAGATGCACACATGCAAAGAAAAAAACCCCTCACAAATCTGATATAACGGATATGGTTTTGTGAGGGGGAGAAGTGTGTATGGTCAGCGTCAGGTCCAAGCAATTATCCAAGTGTCCAAACCTCTTTCAGGCAGTCATGGTGGAGCCAGACAGAGCTCACACACACACACAGAAGCACAATTCTCAGCTCCAGCCCAGGGATTTACCCAAGATAATTCCACTTCTATTCACCATGAGAGGTTTTACAAGGTTACGTCCAAAAATCTCTGAGCCACAGCTAACTACGAGTGGACTACCAGCTGGCCCTTGGACTCCAGTCTGAAGGCTCGAGTGCTTGATTCTGGTTAACTGAATGGCCTTTTGGGCTCAGAGCCCTGACAACGTTTCCAATGAGATGAGCAGAGAAGACAACGGCAAAGCAGCTAATCTTGTCTTTATGCGGTCTTTGTTTGTAAGTGGGGAGCACTTGTAGAGGCAGTGTGCAGGTAAGCGGCGTGTCAAAGGTTAAGCTGGGAGATTCAGACTTGCACACACAAGTTAATTAAAGTTTGTCTAAGGGGGTGAGAGTGTCTCTTGAGGAGGCTGCGAGAGTCTGAGCGCTCGCCTGAGAAAGGAATGCTGTCGACTTCAAAGTTGGCCGACTGCTGCTGAGCTGTTTTCAGAAAGTGCCCAGAGAAAAAAGAGTGGGCAGGAATCAGAACTGTTAATGGATAATTTTCTGTGACTGAAGCAGGTGGAAGACTGTGTTCCCAAGAGCAGTAAGAAAAGGCACACGTTGTTGTCCAGCCCACAAATTCACAACTATTTTGAAAGTTGTGCAATGAATTATGATGGTTCAATTCAATTCAATTTTATTTATATAGCGCCAAATCACAACAAAAGTCGCCTCAAGGCGCTTCATAGATACAGAGAAAAACCCAACAATCATATGACCCCCTATGAGCAAGCACTTTGGCGACAGTGGGGAGGAAAAACTCCCTTTTAACAGGATAGTTAATTTTGGCATTTCGAAACAGATGACATCACTAATCATAATAATTAGTAAGCTTTTTTAAGCTTTTCACCTTGTATCAGCTGGATCACTACTCGCCACTTTTTAGCTGTTCCACCTCCAGACTTGCTTGTTCGGAGACTTTAATTCAACATCGTTACTCTTGTGATGGTGACCAGAAAAACAACAGCAAACATTCCAGCAGGAATCAGAGGATGGATGCAGGAGAGGGAAAAACTGACAAGAGAAAGAGATAAGGCCAGAAAACAGAGGCAGATGGCGAAAAGGTTAGCTTTATCTCCCAGCTAATGCTGAGGCACTAGTGTCACACTTAAACACTCTGGGTGAGCATCATTTTTGAATGTGCATGGTTAACACGGTGAGTGTGAATATGAACCTAAAGTGCGGCTGACAAAGACTTGTTGCACGACTACCTGACAGCATGAGAGAAGAAATGTGGAAATATGGAAGCATCTGCACGCTAGGCTCTTCTAAAAGTTTTCATAAACATATTTATTTGCTGAAGCCTTTGGCACTCTTTAAGGGGTTGACTCAGTTTGTTTTAACATGTTTTATTTTATTATTATTTTATTCATTTAGTTATTTATTTTGTTTTATTTTATCTTATTTTATTTTATTGCGTTTATGCTATTTGTATATGTACAGCACTTTGTGAACCCTGGTTTTATGTTAAAGTGCTCTATAAATAAAGTTGGTACGGTAAGAAAGACATGGAGACTTTGATTTGTATTTATTTATTTTTAATTTCCTTCATAATTTTGCAACTTTCATATAGTTAAGTAATTGTTTAAAAGTAGTCTCCCTTCAAGTATTATTAAATATAATTTTATTAATACTTCACAGTGGTGGTTAACAGAGATGGGCAGTAACGCGTTACTGTAATCCGATTACTTTTTTCAAGTAACGAGTAAAGTAAGGGATTACTATTGCAAAAATGGTAATTAGATTACCGTTACTTTCCCGTAGGAACGCTGCGTTACTGCGTTACTAAAACCGTGATTTTTTTTGCGAGAATGTCTCATGACAGTGACGTAAGCGAGTGCGACGTTTGTGACAACAGCTGTGTGCAGATCAACAATGGATCATATATCGAGTGCAGAGAGAGTATGAGCGTGCAGCGTTTAAAGCGTGGAAGTACTGACCTTACTTTGAGTTTGATTCCATAAAAAGTGACAAAAACATTAGTGTCCGTTGTGCGTGGGAAGAAAACTTCTTTTTACAGCGAAAAAAAACCCCTAAACTTCCGAGCAAGCACCGAGTAGCTACGACGTAATGGGAAACTCACAGAGAAACTCGCGGATTCTTCCACTGACCGCTGCACACCTGCACCAGGGTAAACCTCCGCCTACCCCACTCCTGCTTTACAGGTGAAAATAGAGCAACAGGACCGCTAGTCTTTGATTTTATTTATTTTCTGCTGTGTTTTACTTGCATCTATTTGAAAGACTGAGTGTAAACACACAAAAAAAATATTTTATGTGCTGGAATGTGCAGAAAATAGGTTTAAATATTAAACTAATATCTTCCAGTCAGAGAATGTTGCAGATAATTAAATTTTTGCTTGATGCATAAAGTTAAAAGATTAAAACTAATAAAACAAGTTTTAAAAAGAGACTTTTACATCTGATTACATTTTGTATGATGATTATGCAGAAAAAGTAGAATTGGGCTGAAAGATCTATCACTTTATCACCTATTCAGGTTGTAAATCGTGTTTTTAAAAAGTAACTAAGTAACTAAGTAATTAATTACTTTTGAAAATAAGTAATCAGTAAAGTAACGGGATTACCTTTTGGGGGAAGTAATCAGTAATTAGTTACTGATTACTTTTTTCAAGTAACTTGACCAACAGTGGTTAATCCTGTCACCTGACAGGAAGCCCTTGGTTTGAATTCACCACTGTCCCTGTGACCGTATGGATTCTCTCTGGGTATTTCATCTTCCTCCCATAATCCAGAGACATTTAGGTTAACTGGTAATTTTAAATTAGCCACAGGTGTGAATGTAAGCGTTGATGGTTGTCTTTGTTAGCCCTGTGTCAGACTGGTAGCCTGTCCACGATGAAAGACAGTTTTGCTCTTGGTGCACATTTTACCAAATTTAAGAGATAGACTTCTTGCAGCATCCAATCTTACACTGAGAATGTTTTAATACTTGAAAATTAAAAAGAAACAAACAAAACAAAAACACTTTTTTTGATATGGTAGATTACGTCGGTTACACAAAAGAGTTAAAATAAATTTTAATCCACAGAATTTTCACCTGCTCACCACGATTTAATGGTTTTTTCAGCCTTTAGCATCAACATTGGGTTCCAGTGAAAAACTAGGTTGGGTCATCTGAAAAGGAATGGTGAAAAAAAAGTAACAAAAGAGTGAATGAAGAAACAGACAGCAGACGTGTAGAAGAGGAAGAGAATAACCTCGAGAGGGACATAAAAGAGAGTAGTCTGGAGAAAGGGATAGAGAGGAAGGAAAAGGAAAAGGAGGAGAGAAGATGAGCAGACAGTGTCCTTTATGTATTGGTTGAGTGTCTCCCAGGGCTTTTGTAATGCTTTACACAGACCCACTTTCCAAGGTCGCCGCACGGTTGCCTACTCCAGCTGTTTTCATATTCAGTTTCAGCCTCGTTTCTCTCCCTCCTGTGTGATTTTTTTCTCTCGTTTTATCTGTGACTGTGGGGCAGATTATTTCCAAGGGCAACAGATTACCCACAGAAATAGACAACAAAAAGGACAAAATAAATGAAAGGCTGCCAAGATTTTAATCCTGATTATAATGGGGGAGGTGGACATATACCGATGCAACTATACATGTACAGCCTCTATGAGTTATCTCACAGCTGAGCAAAATGGGAGCTTGTCTGATCTCTGCTACAATCTGTCATGTCACTTAAGGTAAAAGTATCTTCAAAGAGGCAAAGGTTGGCAATTGAAAGCCAGACTGGACACCTGCTAAACTTGCGGCTATAGCCTCTGCTAACCATGCTATCACAGCAGGGTTAATGAAGAGTGGTGCTAGCTTAGCAGGAGGTGCTAACAAAAGGGCCGGCAGGAAAGCTTAGGAGTCACACGAGAACACAGTGTCAGTACACGATGCACTTTATCCAATTTACTCCTGAACTTCTCTCATTTCTCTCCTTAACACCACACGTAGCCGACTCCTCCTCATCACCTCTGTTTCCTTCATCTACACGTCCATTAAAGCAGCGGTCCCCAACCCCCAGGCCTCGGACCGGTACCGGGCCGCGAGAGTTGAGGCTCAGGTCTGAAATGTATGGTTTTCAGGGTTTTTATTGGGTTTCAGCGTTATTTTGTTATTGTTTTTATCGTTAACTCGGTTTTCCTGGGTCTTTTCATGTGTGTTATGAATAAATCTTCTTTTTTTCGGTACCGGTACTAGTTTTATTTTGTTGTATTTATCCGCGACACCTTAAAGGCCGGTCCATGAAAATATTGTCGGGCACAAACCGGTCCGTGGCGCAAAAAAGGTTGGAGACCGCTGCATTAAAGAATCTGCACCAATCACCAATGTCTCCAATGGTTTTGCACTGAATTCCTCTCTCCTCAGCATTCTACATCACCGCTTCAATTTCCAGCTTCAAACTCATAATCCAAAACGCTTCACCTCCAGACCACTGCTCACCACTCCATCCAGGTACTTTCACCACCACACTCCTGGTGATGGAGATGAGATGTTTTCCACATTTTCCACTGCCTCCCTGTTGGCAAACAGAACTGGAGGCACTTGTTGTTAACCCAGGCCCAACTGAGCCAATCTCATTCTTGGTGATCCATATGTTTGACTTGGCAAAGATTTTCCAGATGCCCTTCTTGACACAATCCAGTATCTGAACTCGGGACACTGGCTTGTACCCACTGGTTAGGTTCAGTGCATATAGTCCACATGATAATAAATTCTGGGCAGCAAAGATGTGCGTCCAGACCCGGGCTGGATAGATGCGCAAATCTATGTCATGTGGAAAGTCTAATTTAGGTTTAAGGGCGTGGAGGTTACAGCGGTGGATCGTTCATTTCCCATTACAGACCTACAATTAATGTTGTTTTGAAGTGTACCCACAATATTTCCAGAATGTTAATATTCTTAGTTGTCAAAGCAAACCAGGCCACTTTCATTTACTACCCTGAAATGCTTTGTACTAGATAGATATGTGTGTATTTGCCAGACATGTTGCATCCAATATGCGAGTTTTCCAACATGTTTCACAAAAGCTACAAATATTCACACTGATGCAAACGCTGCTACAGAAAAATGACTCTAGGTTTCTCAAAAAGACTTCAGGTTGTTGCTTAGTGAGGCAAAAAGTCCTCTTGCTAGTTCAGTCCGGTGCCTTGGGGAGATGAACACCTATAGATTTGTTTTTCCTGTCAGAATGTCACGTACATGTGGCATGGATAACACAGGAATGACCCCACTCTGACCCCTCCAACCATCTGCTTCGGCTGGGCTACGCCAGCCACTCAGCTCATCTGCCTATATGGTTACCGACCCATTCCACATGCCAAAAAAAAAGACAGATGCCCCTAATATACCAACTCCAGCCTCAGCCAACCCCCACTTCTCAACAGCATTTTAGTGCCTCTCCTCATCATCCAGACCATCATCCAGATACCCTAACATCCTTCATCTTCCTCCTCTACTACTGCTGCCAGACTACGAGCTAATCTCTGCCACATAAGAAACATATGCTACGCGATAATGGAGGTGGATTTTACACGTAGATACTCAAAAAAGACCCAAGCTACATCTATAAAAGAACACGTGAAATATGGAAAGACCATCATAAGAGATAGACTGAAAACCACTCGTGCATGCAGCCACAAATGCACACAAAGACACAGACACAGGAGGCCGTGGTCCATCCTCTGACCGGTCGGTGACCTGACAGCCCAGCAGCTGCTAGCTGTTTGATGTTTCACTCTGAGGATCACATTTCATTTCCAGACTATCCAACCAATTGAAGAAAGACAGAGTGAGGGAGTCTCTTCTTCCTTGTTTTATCATCTAGCACCATAGCGCCACGCTACCAAGAACATTGTCACAACATGCGCATATTAACCACAGGGAAAAGCATTTTATTTAGCCTTATAAATACACTTTTTTAACACATGCAGGCTGACACATACCCATAAATTTCCACTTTAGTACTTTATGCCACTGACTCAGAGGCTACTTCACTGCCAAAATGCATTCACATGTCAACAAAGTCAGCTGACAATGGCACACAAAGTGTGTGTGTGCTTGCATTTGTGTGTGTTTGTAAGTGGCAGATGGAGACAAGCTGGACATTAGAGCCTCTGGCCTGATGACACGAAGTCATCACATGACAGCAGTGCTGAACACTGCCTTCAGAGACATGCACACAAAAACACACGTCCTTCTTAAATCAGCATATTTATGGATACATTAGTGGATGCCCTATTTTAAGTACTGAAACACATATGGTAGTATGTGTTTCCTATTTAAATCAAGTTGAGGCCCACGCCTAGTAGTTGAGTGACCTATGAGGTTACTCTAACACCTACAGTATGACCATTCGGCTGTAACACCAATGTGTTTTTTCTACCTTTAGGAGTTTTTTAATACAAATATATAGCAAAATATTACAATTCACTTCAATTATCAGCAAGCCGCCATCCCTTAACCCTTTAAGACCTACCATAGAACCAAGTCCGCCAGAGCTTATATTATATTTTTACATGCTGTGGAGCCATTTTTGGGAGCATTTCAAGTTGCTATACATCAATACAACCGTTATAGCCTAAATTTTAATAATATGTCTGCATTAAGTGCATAGTAATTACATAAATTGGAAAAAAGTGCAATAAACTACAAAAAAATTGAAAATCGTTTTTGTTTTTTTAACATATATTTCTAGTTAGAGAAATTTAAGAGGCTTATCCCTCAAAACTGTAAATACAAAAAAGTTGCACAAAATCGTTTCCCACCACAGGAAATTTATTTTGAGTGTCTTCATAGTTTTATTTTTGAAATACACCAATTTTTATATATTGCAGGAAAAACGAAAATAAATATTATAATGCAAATTTGCAAAAAAGCAGCATATGCATCAAAATAAACTATTTCCAGCAGTGCAATATGAGTCCTAAGCATCCCAGAAACCACACAGAAAGTCAGAAAGTCAAACATAACTTTTAAAAACACCAGTATAGGCTCATGAGGCCCTGATGGTAAAAATATACATTTCCGCAAAATGACGTCACTTCCGGTTTCGGGCAAGTCATGGCGGACATGCAAAAGTTCGTGTTGATGGTCGTAGGAAGTGTTATGAACAGCTGATCAGATCGCAAAGCGTGTTTCTGGAATATTATGTTTTTGTTGCTGCAAGTGCTTTTTATGCAGTTTTTGCAAAGCTATATGTGGGAGGAAACTGTGACCGAGGACAAGCTGATGGCATAAGATGTAAGTACAACTCCTCCGGTTTCATATGCAAAAAAATTATTGCGCTAGCTCACGTGGTTGCAGAGCTACCAGGATTTAAAAATAGTTAGGCAAAACAGAGCGTGCCGCTCCGACCGGCTTTGAAGGGTTAAACTGAATCATTTCAAACACCAACTAAAATCAACACTTAATTTCGAAGTTCAAAATTTAAAATGAACTAACCCAAACTTACTAAAGAGTGATTACTGAATACTCAAACCATTGCATGATGCAGCACAAAACAACCTACATTGCTGCAGTAGCTTGAAAAGATGAAACTTTCAGAAAAGTCCCATGATTGCTTTGCTTCCTGTTTTGACTTCTTCTGTGCAGAGGTTTATTGAGAGTGATAACACCATTTGTTCAGCAGAGGATTGCAATGACTCTGTTATGCCTAAAAACACCAGCATTTATGGTAATGGGCTGTGGTTACATCATATATGATGTGCACAACAACCAATTTAGTAACCATACAGCATGCCTGCTAAATGATCAGTCTGCTACTTCGTAGCACAAAACAGGAAGAGGTGATTCTCTCTGTTTTAATGACATTTGAGAGCAAAAAGCAAAATTGAATAATGGAAATGGAAAAACCACTTCCAACATGTGTTCTCTGGCAAAGAGGTTTATAGGCAATCATCAACCAATAGAATTAACAAAAAAAACAACAAAACACTGACATAGGACCTAAAAGTGTTTTGCATTTGGGAAATGATTCAAATTACATAATGTAAAATGTTCAAAAATCCTTCATTTATATCCCACCTTTTACAACATCGAAGAGAAAGGAAAAGAAGAACTGTGTATTCACTTTTGTCCTTGCCTTTCTTTCTGCTGTTCAAAATGGATCTGGCCTCTTAGTGTGTGGCCACTCAAGAGTGAGAAGAAGAGAGACTGCCCCGGGCTAAAGGGCAACTTTAGTCGTTTCACTCAGAGTGAAAACTCACATACACACTTATACACACATGTGAAGAGGGTCCCAAATAAGGATCTTTACCAGGAATTCAAGAAGGAGGCTTCAACACCATGTGGGGCTGCTTGCCCTTAACTAGACACACATATGCACAAATGTAGGAAAAAAGGAACTTTAGACACAGTCACAAACATAGAAATTATGCACTCTCGTACTCACATTCCTCAATCATGGAACAAAGTTATGGCAATTTTTCTGCCAAGAGTTGGAAGTGTTAGAAAGTGGAATACTTACTCTGTGTTTGATGACAAGGAGCTAACCTCCTTCACCAACACAGCTAGCTGTTAGCTGGCATTGTATCACATTGTGGAAGGAGGGGATAACTTCATTAAGGAAGTGTTTCAATGAAAACAAAAAAGGAAATTGAATACAGCCTGCTCAACAAACTTTTAAATATATTGACACAAACATGGAACTACTCATTCTTATAAAGCATACATAATAATATTTAAGCTATCTAGTAAACCAAATTACTAATCAGAACTTCCCCGTCACACCCTCATGATCCTACAGATGCACACAACATAAATAAGTCCATCCATCCTTTGCTTATGCAGGGCTGGGGCGCGGGGGCAATAGCCTACGCAGACAAGTAAACACCTTGGCCTACTCAGAGTCTTCTGTAAGTTGGACATTCACGAAGCACCTTGCCCAGTAGGAAACATAGAAGCATGCTAGTCAGATGTCCAAGCTACCTCACCTGGTGCCTTTTGATGTGTAAGCTCTTGAGTTTCTCCTGAATGACTGAAATTCTCACCCTGTAAGCTACCGTTCAGAGAAAGCTCATTTCTGGTGCTTGTATCTGCAATCTCATTCTTTCACCACTGAGCAGGACCCAGAGAAACATGCACTACATAACAACCCATCTCTGACCCAGAGTGGGTACCATTTCTGACCGAGAACCTTGGTCTCAGACTTGGAAGTTCTAATTCTCATTCTGCCAATTCACATTCTACTCTGAACTGCAGTGTGAGCAGTAGGCCACTGTGTGATAATAATAATAATACATCTTATTTCTTGGCACCTTTCTAAAATCCATGGTCCCCGAACAAAGCAGATAAAGCCAACAGTAGGACAAACTCCACAAAAAGCAGAGACAAGATTCTGAGGCCTCAAAGACAAAGCTTTTTGCCACTTGGCTCCTTCTACAAACTCGAGCAAGTCCATAAAAATGTAAAAAGATTTTAACAGAATTGGTGACAAAGGGTAGTGCTAAGTAAAATCCAATAGTCCAACTTTTTGCTAGTAATAGCCTTTTAGCAATGGGTCAAAAAACCCATGAACCCAGAGCACATCCTACAGGATACTCCAAGGAATGCGTTTGAATGCCTTCTTCAAGTCCACAAAAGACAAGTAGACTGGCTGCACAAACTCCCATGCACATTCAATTATACTCGAAGGGATAAAGAGCTGGTCCAGCATTAAATGATCAGAATGAAAACAATGTACTGCTCCTGAATCTAAGGATTTTCTTAATGGATGGACTTTCCTCTCCTTACCCTTGCATAGACCTTCCAGGGAGGCTGAATAGAGTATTCCCCCTATAACTGGAGAACACCCCCAGTCCCTCTTCTCAAAAATAGAAACCAAGGTCTTGTTCTATTGCTACTTCTTTGCTTCAGTTGCAATCTGCTTCACCTCTGGCGTCTACCAGCTGGTTTGGGGATTACCACCATGACAGGACCAAATCCCTTGCAACTGCAGCCTCATGCAAACACCCCAACAATCGAAATGCAGGAAAATGTTCCATTTGGACTTGATAGACCCAGTTTTCCTTGGAATATTGTTGAAGTTTTGCTGGAGATAGCAACTGAAGATCCGATTGGGGCCTCTGCCAGATGCTCCAAGCGGACCATCACTATCACAGCTTAGCTCGTCTCCTCACCCAAGTGTCCAGAACATTCAACTGCAGATCTGACAACCTGCAACTTAGGGTGTCCTGGTGCTACGCACATTTATGGACATCTTTATGTTTGAACATGGTGTTCGTTTTGGACAAACTGTGGTTAGCAAGTCCAAAAACATAACAGCACTCAGGTTCAGATGACAGGACAGGACATTCCTCTAGGTTACACTGCTGTTGCTCATGTGAGGTCTCAAGTCTGCCAGTAGCAGGACAATGAGTCATTTGCAGGGTACTCTAAAGAGTTGTTCAACAACAGTCAGGACCTGTTTCCTGACCCAAGGCACAGAGCAGCAATCCTCACATCAACCAGGAAAAACCTCAACGTACAGTCAGCAAGATGAGGGAATGCCAGAGTATCCACCACTGCCTACTGCCTCTCAGTGGAACAGAATCCAGGCCCTCTCCATGGGACTCGTTCCAGAGCCCAAGCTGCGTGCTGACTTTATCTAGCTGGTGCCGTTCGACCTCATGCACTAGCTCAGGCTCCTTCCCTACTAGAGAGCTGTTGTTCCATGTCCCAGTAGCAAGCCTGAAGATTCGAGGATCAGACTGCCAGGAGCCCACAGGAGGGCCTATGTTGCTTCTTCTGACTGCACCCACCTGGGCCCCATGTGCTAAGGCACTTTAACCATGACCTCTTCCTCGATCCCCAGTAATCTTGGGCAGGATAAACTGGTCACTGAATGTTTTTTTAATCTCTCATAGGAATCATCTGAATTGCAATTTTTTTGATCCCTCACAAAACTGAGTAAAGGTAAATTTGGTAACTGTCATAGAATTTCAAATTATTCAATATTTTTCTTTTATTTAATTCATTCCACTTCTTTGATCATCTGACTTTACAACCAATTTTCAATAGTGACCACAATATCCTCTGTTTTTAAGAGCCTGTATCACAGCGTAAAGTTTGTTTCTTCTTTTTGTGTTGACCTTCAATAAAGTTTGGACTGTCGTCACTGTCCATATTTCTATAGGCCAGAAAAGATGAGTGAACTATAGAGAAGTTAGCTGTTAATTGGCTTGCTAATGTATTACAAGCTGTGTGGGAAATAAAGAAAATGTGGGGGTTTTCAATCATTGTTCTCAATTCACTGCAAATATTTATGAATTAGAAATAACCAACTGCTCCGCAGGAAGTTTTTATAACTTAGCTCAGATGGATATTTTTAAGTTCAAATAAAATGTTAAAGATTTTAAGGCCTTTTGAAGAGCTCTGAAATTATTGTGATTGATAAACTTGTGTGTGAGCACAAACAAGTACAAGAGGCAGTAAAGACAACCAAGGATGCACGCACACACATACACTATCACGCAGACACGGACGCATTGCCTTGATACTTTGTGACCTGTTTCTTTGCCCTGGCTTACCCTTCTCAACACTGCCATAAACATGACAAGGCCTTGGGATCAAAGCTGTCTGGGCCATCAGCCCCCTTACATACAGACACATGGAGCCAGCCAGCCAGCCAGTGAGCCAGTCTCTCTGACGCACACACACACACACACACACACACACACACACACACACACACACACACACACACACACACACACACGCTGCTTTGCTCAGAGAAGGCTCTGTGTCTTTAACCATCATCAGTCTGATTAAAGCTGGTGGTCCAAGAGTGTTTCCACATCACACACAACTTCTTGGCAGAACTCAGCTCTGCTAAGAGGCACTAAAGGCCACAAGGTTTTCACTTGATTGCCAATGAGGGAAAACACTTCTGTAAAGATTAGCATCTTTGTTCTGTGAATCCAGAACTGCTGCTTTGAAACAGCAAAAGAAATGGTTTCATTTTCACACAATGCTAAAGAGCCCTCAGGCCAGTTAGAAGCAACATGTAACATTGTAATGATTTAGTTGAAGAGAATTTTGTTTACAAGATCAACATAGGCTGTACATGATTATGTGTAAATATAAATTATTCCCTGTATTTCAGGTAAGGTAAGTTTGTTTTTCACTGTAAGGAAGTGTACATTCAGGAGCTTGTAATGACATCTTACCTTTACTTTCATTCACTTGCATTATTGGTAAAAAAAATAAAAATATTTTAGTGGTTGAATGTTATGCTTTATCAATATCTCACTTTTCAGAAAACTCCAATGTGCTGGTTACATTAATAACAATGTACGTTTTAGTTTTAAGTAAGTAAGCAAATAAGTACTAGATAAAAACATTTTCTTTAAAACATTTCAAACCAAAGTTCTTTAGACTAAAATAAAACAAACAGGTTCTTAAAAAATTGATGCTACATGGATTCACATTCATTTGTTTATAACCCAACAGCAACCAATCCTCTAATCACAGCAGAGGCATTCCTTCAGCTTCCAAATCCTCAGAGTTTTGGTGCAACGATAGCAAAAGCATGAGTTCCTGTTGATGCATGCTTTGAGTGATCAGGCGTGATTGAGGAGTAGACCTTAATGATCTTTAGGGAATACACGGATGCATCATATCTCCCAAATATGCAGGTCCAAGACCATTTAAGTCTTTAAACAGAAACAGCGCCACTTTTAACTGGACTCTGTAATATACAGGAAGCCAGTGCAAGGCAGCTAACACTGGAGTAATGTGATCTCTCTCTTTTTTGTCCCAGTCAGTAATCAGACTGCAGCATTTTGGACTAATTGTAAACGGGCAAGAGATGATTGCCTAACTCCAGGATACAGTGCATTACCGTCGCCCAGTTTAGATGCAACAAAGGCGTGTATAACCCTTTACTGATCAGAAGGCTTTAAAATGTTTATAAACTGGAAATCATTCTGAGGTGGAAGAAACTGCTTTTGACCACTGCATTTATTTATAGGTCAAATTTCAAACTGTAAAGGATTATCCTGAGGTTCTAGCCTGTGTTTTTATTAACCTGTTGGTTAATAAAAACACAGGCCAATATGAGTCGGTTGTGGACTTATTTAACTGATTCCAAAACAACAAACCAAAAGGCTGACAGACAACGAAGAGAAAAATGATATGCACACAAACTAGAGGTCATATTAGACCAGTGCTACACATTTAATGATATCCCCCAAAATCAGAGGGTTCATCAGGTCCATAGGAGAGCTATTTGGGAGTTTATTTTAGAAAGCAGGAATCCAGTGGGTGGGAAAGAGCGCTCCACTGTAAAAATGAAAAAACAAACAAAAAATAATAGTTGCACAATCTAAGGTGATGTAGAAAATCAAAAATTGCACACAACAAAGTGTTGGCTAAACAGACTGGTGGAGGTAATGTGGATGAAGTTCCCTTGACTCCTGTGGGGGAAGGATGCCCAGCAGTTGTTCATGTTTCAAGGTAACAGGAGTAAAAGGTACTTATTCTCTGGGGTGGTGAGTGAGTTCTACACAACGCCAATAACGTACATATAGTCTCAATGCATGCTCCAAGATCCCATTATGCTCTTTTAAATGTATGCTTTAGACTTGAACGGGAAATTATGACTACTGTGAACATTCCAGCAGAGGTGAATCTTTATATTTTTTGGATTTTTCTTATCAGTGACATCAGGACCTGGAACAAGGGTAAAAAAAAATCCATGCTATGAAATTCTTGCCACAGAAACCAACATATGTTGAAAAAAACCTGATGAAAGTTTTGTTGTCTGATATTGCATAGCTCTTTTGAAGGTTCCAGGCCATCTCTGCATTCATTGATCAAATTTAGAATTAGGTGTCTTGGTGATCTATACACTTTGATCACATCTTTGTCTGGCTTTCCAAATAAATTGACGTGAGTGAGAAATGTCTCGCTCTTCTAGCATGCGCTCCATGATGCCTCCTCCCTGCAGCAGTAACTGTTACCATATCCAGTGCAATAAAATAAGACACACCATTTTTTCACATTAAATATCACCACAATTAGAAGTAAACTGCATTTTGCAATTGTTAATAAATAAGTTTGATTGCTCCTTTAAATATGATTCTTCCCATAGTTTGCGCCTAAAGAAAAGAACTCTCAGAAATACATAAGCAAGAGGGACATCTGCAACATGCACTGGTGCAATACATTAGTAAATATGACCAGGATCTGACCTTGAGCTTTTGAAATCTTCCTGCTAGGACTAATTTAAGAAAAATTAGACTTTTCATTACATGTTAGGAAAGAAATTCAGGAAGGTGAGAAAAATAAGCTGAGCAGAGTCCAAATTACATGGATGTTTTGGTTTAGTTAATATACAGGGTGGGCCATTTATATGGATACACCGTAACAACATGGGAATGGTTGGTGATATTAAAGTCCTGTTTGTGGCACATTAGTATATGTGCGGGGGCAAACTCCTCAAGATGGGTGGTGACCATGGTGGCCATTTAGAAGTCAGCCATCTTGGATACAACTTTTGTTTTTTCAATAGGAAGAGGGCCATGTGACACATCAAACTTATTGGTAATGTCACAAGAAAAACAATGGTGTACTTGGTTTCAATGTAACTTTATTCTTTATTTATTCTATACTTCATGCTGCAGTAGCTGGAGTTTGTAAGGGTGCCATTTGTGAGTAGCTAATATCCGCCTAAGGGATGTTCGACTAATGCCACTCTCCAGTGACATGCGGCGAGTGCTACGCTGTGGGCTCTTGCTGAATGAAGCTAGGACAGCCACTGATGTTTCTTCATTAGTGACAGTTTTCTTGCGTCCACATTTTGGCAAATCCAACACTGAACCAGTTTCACAAAACTTAGCAAGCAGTTTGCTAACTGTAGCATGGGAGATGGGTGGTCTCGTAGGGTGTCTTGCATTGAAATCTGCTGCAATGACCCGGTTACTGCGTTCACCAGATATCAACACGATTTCAATCCGCTCCTCACGTGTTAACCTCTTCGACATGTCAATGGCTGTGAACAAAGAGAAACTTGTAAATAACTCGTGAAGGAATAAAGTTACGTTGAAACCAAGCACACCATTGTTTTTCTTGTGACATTACCAATAAGTTTGATGTGTCACATGGCCCTCTTCTTATTGAAAAAACAAAAGTTGTATCCAAGATGGCCGACTTCTAAATGGGCACCATGGTCACCACCCATCTTGAGGAGTTTGCCCCCTCACATATACTAATGTGCCACAAACAGGACTTTAATATCACCAACCATCCCCATGTTATTACGATGTATCCATATAAATGGCCCACACTGTAGTTCTACATCACAGCTGGTTCAGTGCCAAACAAACTTGATATTTGCTCGTTATTAAGTCACTAGGATTTTGTCCTATCTCTTGCATTGAGGTATTTGGATGAAATGATTACGGCAAACCTTTTTTTTACCACTCATATAGATTTAAAAATCACTTTTAAAAATCTTAGGAATAACTTGGTGCAATGGTGGAAACTATTGAAAGCAGAACCTGAGTTCTGATTTAAAATAAACAGGATGTTTTGCAAAAGGCATTTTGGTACCGTTTTACTGTTAAACTTATAGATACCTAAAGCTACCAAAACAGGACAACAGGGAAAATGAAGCTGTATCTACATGTCTGAAAATCAATATATGGGCACAAAAATGCACACACTCCAAGCCTGTGGACAGGTCCAGCAACACCTCTGAGACTGTGATCTCACTTTTTTTTCCCAGTGTGATGCTACTTGCATAAAGGGTGAGAAAGGAGCAGGGGGAGATGCTATAGACCTAAGTGCCTAGGTGTTAGCTCTCTGCCTGAAGACATTAAGTAGCACTCTGGTCTAGGAGTGTAGGGCTCCAGCTCTCAAAGAGCTTGTGACACATAATGAACACCTCAGTCTTAGAATGCCACAGTAGATTTAGAGGGGAAAAAGGTCAGCCACTGCTGTTTTCTTCAGCAGAAAAATAATAGAGCTTGACATAGTTTGTTATTCTTCCCTTGTTTTTTGTTGAGTTTTTGGAATCACCATACATTCTGAGCTCCATCAAGTTACACTCACCCTTCACTAAACATGGATTTTATTACTTAAATGGCAATAAGTTATAGAATCAAACTCTACTTGTACTCATCTGTTCAGGAAATGATAAAAGACCCATAGCAGTAAGGAACATGACACCTCATTTAACTAATACAGAAGGGTTTGGCACATCTTTACTTTCCTAACCAAGCTCTCATACACCTTTTTGCACATCAGAAATTTTAACTGTACGAGGAGATTCAGATTTTTTCAGAGATTGCCTGATTATATTAACCACTGCACAAAGCTGTAAGACGGGATGCAGAATACCAGGACACACTGGCCTCAATGAAATGTATGTGTTTTAATGTTAGCAATCCATTTTTCCTGCTATGCTACGTGAAAACATTTGTTGTGGAAAGGTGCATTTTGGTGTGGTCTACTTTGGGGCAATTTCTCTTTGCAACATATGTTGCTGAAACTGAGCAAAAAAGAAACACATGCCAGTAAGACTTGTCCCAGACCTACTTGCCAAGGTAGCTTGGCACAGGGCTACTGGCACTGCTAAGCACCAAAATGGACTTACAGTATGGAAAATGGAAAGTGGAAACCTATGCAAATGCCCATGTAGCATAGTTGGATGCCTTTTTAATCTTGGAGCCTTACCCTATTGTGTAGGCTTTAAGCCTGTGGACAAGAGAAGAAATCCATCTTAGCCACTGATTCACACTCCAGAGTTATACTTCACTTTATTTAGGTAAAAGCAAATATTGGCATCGAAGCATTTTTGCTTAGAAGCTTTGTTTTAGATGATCGCTCACTTGCTACCTTCTCATTGCATCCGAATGCTTCCTTGAAGCCTCTCATCCTGCACTTTCCTATGCACAACCTTGGACTTTACGCTCCCTCATTGCTATTGCTGTGACCTGGATCCATTAGCTCACTAGCAGTAATGCTGCAGATTAATGGAGGATCACAGTCGCAGGGTAAGCGAGGGCCAGGCAACATACACACACCTTTGCCTACTGGCACCCACTGGGGTTGTCAGGGTGGCCCTTGTGATCAGCAACACAGCCTGAGCTTTTCCACACACACACACACCTGACTTCTTTGGTGCTGTAAATCTGGCTAGCAGGCTGTGGAGGGCCAGCAGGGAGTTAATGGCTGCCTCATAAAATCCTGAGGAGGGAGGTCAGGATTACAGCTGAGATGCCTGATGCCCTAAATGAGAAGCATGTGGGGGGGTCAAGAAGACCGGGTCCGCTAGTAGTGAAGGTGCTCCCATGCATAGCCAACACTTCCAACAAGGGGGGAAAGGTGACATTCATGTCTTATGGGAATGGCCCATGGAAATACTGGAAGGCTAGGAGCAATGACCACAGGCATGGGCTTCTGTTCTTTTTCAGTGGAACCTTCTTGCTCCTTTTTTCATTGTATAAACGTTAATACATATACACAGACAAACAAATAAAAATCTCCCTCTCACCCCCAGGATGAGGTGGTTTGGTAGAAGGCCCGAGCTTGAGGAACACACACAGAGGCCTGAGAGTTTGTGGGTCTTAGCTGTTCCTAGGACTACACTCTTCTGGACAGCAATCTCTGATGTTATACCTGGAATCTGCTGGAGCCACACTTCCAGCATTACGGTTACAGCTCCCAAAGCTCCTATTAAAACTAGGACTACTTTGGACTTTCCACATCTCCTCCAGCTGTTCCTTTAACTTCTCTGTTCTCACATTTCTTGCTCTATCCGTTGATGGTACATTCCAAGAAGGGCTTGGCTAACTGTGATAGTTTCTCTTCCAGTTCTGCATCACATTCTGTCTTCTGCACCCTGAGGTACTCTTGGAGCAGCTCCTCTTCAGGGGCAATCTTCCTGGTGTTTCATCCTGGATTGTAGCTCTGATACTTACAAACTGACACCCATAGAGCCTCAGGACCAGTGTTGGTCAAGTTACTTGAAAAAAGTAATCAGTTACTAATTACTGATTACTTCCCCCAAAAAGTAATCCCATTACTTTACTGATTACTTATTTGCAAAAGTAATTAATTACTTAGTTACTTAGTTGCTTTTTAAAAACAGGATTTACAACCTGAATAGGTGATAAAGTGATAGATCTTTCAGCCCAATTCTACTTTTTCTGCATAATCATCATACAAAATGTAATCAAATGGAAAAGTCTCTTTTTAAAACTTGTTTTATTAGTTTTAACCTTTTAACTTTATGCATCAAGCAAACATTAAATTATATGCAACATTCTCTGACTGGAAGAAATTTGTTTAACATTTAAACCTATTTTCTGCACATTCCAGCACATAAAATAAAATATTTTGTGTGTTTACACTCAGTCTTTCAAATAGATGCAAGTAAAACACAGCAGAAAATAAATAAAGTCAAAGACTAGCGGTCCCTTTGCTCTATTTTCACCTGTAAAGCAGGTCTTTGGGTGGAGACCTCCGTGTTTTGTGAGGAGTTGTGACATTAGTGGCATCTGTCTCCACCTATGGCCAGACCATTATTCCAGCTCCTGATCCATACACCCTACCATAACTCCACATCTTCAGTCTGGATCACCTTCCCTGTTCTTGCTGTAGATCTCGGTTAGATAACTCTGTAAGTTGATGTCTCGTTCACTCCTGGCATACAGCTTTATGTCATCTACTCCTGAATCTAAATCCACATCCACTCTTAGTGACGAGCTGCCTTAGGGGTTGTGGCTTCCTATGCTTCCTAAAGACTAAAGCCTAAAGACTCATTTAGTCGCTACAGCAATCTTCTTCCAGCATCTTAGAAAGGTGGTGGGCGACAGTGTCCTGACAGAAGTTTATGGAACTTTTATGAGCGAAGTGTCAAAAATGTTACCCTACCATCAAAGGTGAAACTAAACCAGGCCAACAAAATATATTTAGCACCACATCCATTCATCTTTCTCTTTACTTTGCTGTCCATATCTGAGCTCTGCTGAATGTAACTAGTTCTTAAATGAGCTAGTTACTGTATCATTCTGTTAGATCTTAAGTACACTACATATTCCTTCCTTTCATCTACACAGTTTCAAATTGTATTTATCACCTTAACCGAGTAAACATTAGTTTAAAAAATAGTCCAGTTAAATTAGGATGCAAGATTATCTCACTTAAAAAATGATTGTTTGGCCAGTTAGACGTCTGCCACTGTAGAGCTTCAGCTTTACTGAGCTCAACGTGGCTTCGGGGAGTTCTGCCTTATCAGCTACAGGCCCTCGCTGCTTTGACACCAGCCTCTGTCATACACAGTTCTTTAGTTCAAAGACAACACTGCATGGGAGATCAAAGCAGCACAATCTCGTATGTACACACACAAACTTGCCGCACAAACACACAGTATGATAACAGCTATAATCTCAGTCGCACACTCGCAAACACACATCCAAACACACTGGCTCCAACCACATGTGCCCATGGCATTGATCAAAGGGAGGAATGTGATAGATAGAGGAGAGAGGGAGAAAGAAAGAGGAGGCTGTATCACTGTTGTGTGTGGCACCAAGTAAAGATAACACCGGGGCACACGTCTAATGACATTCCACTCAGTGAGGGATCAGCGTCTACACAATCGAGTACACCTACGAGTACACACGTCCTTTTTACTAACAAGATTCACAAACTTTGTTGTTTCGTTGCATTTGAAAGGCGCATTATTATTGAGAGTGCAATCTGACACCATGTTTAGTATGTTATTATGTGCGGTTCAAAACCCTTCTATCACATCGCTTGTCATCAGAGAACAGATAAACAGTCCAGATGAATGGACGTGTCATAACCAACAAAAACTGCACTACAAATGCGCACCATTTGCTCTCTAATAGAAATGAGAGCAAACCCAAGGTTTTGGTCTAGTCTTCATCTGAAAACGGAAGTACAAATGAACCTTTCTAGTTCTACTGACTACTCATATAACTTTAGACTACAAGCCATAGTTATCCATGGATTCATACAGTATATAAAGCTATACTATAGCTTCTTCTGGGCTATATTCTCAGCAGCATATTAAACATATCAGGTCCCCATAAGGAGAATCATGTGCTAACGGCTGTCTAAATGACTCGGGTAAAGTTTGTAGCATGCGTGCTTGTTGTTTTTGTCTGCTTCCACTTGTATTTGCACGAGGATGATGTCGGTGTAAATGTGCAGTCATATTCGTTGTGTTCCCACTAGTGCTGTCAGCGTTAATCTGAAATGACGTTAACGCCACAACAAATCTCCGTTAACGAGCTACCGCGGATCGCCCCGTGCGTGGGGCTGGACGGCCAACACGTTAACGAGCTAACTGCGCTAACGCAGTAGTTCCCACCCATGTAATTGAGCATTGCGTGGCACATCCAACATACTGTTTTACTTTAGTCCATGACGCGCTTACCTTCAGGGTCATACGTCACATGAAAACCAAAATAGTTCCAAACGCCAGATCTGAATGAGGGTGGGGGAGGTTCAATTTTCCATGTTGCAACGAGCTTAGCTTCTGTCTCGCTAGCTTGTGCTGCACTCAGTGGATCTGCGTTCGACTACTCCGCCTAGGCTGCACTGTCGAGCGCAGATCCACTGAGCGTTCAACACAGACAGCATCATCAGAAGGAAAGTTGATAAAATAAATTTAAAATGTTGTATTGTTTGATACATATGCGTACCGAACCGAAAGCACCGTATCAAACGGTTCAATATCAATATGAGTATCGTTGCACCCCTACTTTCTAGTTCTACTGACTACTCAAATAACTTTAGACTACAAGCCATAGTTATCCATGGATTCATACAGTACTTCCGTTTTACCTCGCATCCACAGCCAATTTAGAAACACCAGTTAACCTTACATGCATGTTTGAACTGTGAAAGAAAGCCAGAGTATGTGGAGGAAAATCACATAGACTTCGAGAGAACAAACCACAAACTGAATAGATCCAGCTTACCAGGAGATTCACAAAACCTTCCCCCTATTAACTACTCCACCACAGTTCTACCCACAGGGCGTCCACAGAATGCACTGAAACAAACCCAATTTATAGACGCTCCATGCATCCAAAGGATCCACCGCTCGTGTCCCAATAACACCATCTCTGGAAGACTCTTATCTATTCCTTGACTGGTCAACCTATATAATAGCAGATATGGCCAGTCTGGTGATATGGTTGATCAATGCTCTTAAACTTTCAGGCTAGTATCTGTCAGATCATAGCGAGGCTATTCAACTCCAAACAAAGATAAAGCTACATGCTTCCAAAAGTACTAGAATCTGTGTAGCTGCAGAGGAATGATGACAGCAGTAAGTCGGAGGAAGGTACATATGGATATCAGCCCCAACATGCAGTTTATGATTCAACAGCACACCATCACAGTGTCAAGTAACCAAGGCAATCATAGAAACTACAGCGATTTCAACTAGGGATGCACCGATACCGATACTGGTATCGGGTATCGGGGCCGATACTGTAAAATGTGTGTGTACTCATACTCGTAAAAGTTAACCGACACCATGAACCGATACCAACTTATTTCATTAATCAGAGGGTGGCTTGTCATTTCTGTTGTAGTTTTTTAGATTGGCCACTAGGGGGCCAATTATTATTTTATTTATTATTTATTTTATAATTTTTTATATTTTATTATTTATTTAATAATAATTATTTTGTTTGTTTGTTTACAATATGGACACTCTGCAATAATTTAAAAGTTTAATTTATTCGTAAACCTAATTTGTATTTATTTTATTCCAAACAGAAGTGTTTATTTATTATTCTGAAAGCTCGAGACAGTGCCAATAGTTCAGTGATATTTTGTTAAATTACAATGTGGAGACTCTGCAATAATTTAACAGAAGTGCTTATTTTTCACTTGAAATTTTTGTGGTCATTTTTATTAAGAATTTATTTTTTATCGGCAGGGAATATGATAAAACCTGTCTTCCAATTAATTGTATTTGTGTGTGTGTGTGTGGTAGAAGTATCGTTTTTTGTACTCTGTATCGGCAAGTACTCAGATCCAAGTATCGGTATCGTATCGGTTTGAAATAATTGGTATCGTTGCATCCCTAATTTGAACCATAAAAAGCTCATTGTAACATTTATTTTCAGCAAAGAAAACACAAGAAAACAAACGATAGGATAGAAGCAGGGTTGAATACACCTCCTGTGCACTGCCTTGAATCCACAAAAGCCACAAAGTCTGACAAAAACATTTAATGAAACTGGTGAGTAAGATTATTAATCATGACACGCTGCCAATGTTTTCATTTACTGTAAGCTATCAGCAGCGTGTGGTGTACAGCTTCATAGAAATGGAAGTAATTATGCTGCTTCCGCCATCTTATTCAACATAAGATGCACTTCTTTCCATTAATACGATGACCTCACATTAATGTATCTAGTTAACATCTCTCACACATCAGGCATCTGATATAGTCAGTTTAGTTCTCTGTTAACACCGTTTTTTACTCAAAGCTAAGCACGTGTATAAATAATGAAGACATCACAATGTCAACTTTCTGCAGCTTTGCTCTATATTTGTTTACTGACATTCCACACCAATGAGTGCACACAAAGGTTACAGAAGTAACTGAACCTAGTGAAATAAGAAACAGTGGTGATCAAAACTCAGAGAGCAAAAATAACATCTGTGGTCAAAGTGAAAAAAGGCTTCTGTGGTGTGCCAGAGGCCCTGATTACACAGTGTTCCTGTGCACCAAGCTTGTCACTGGCAGAACGGGTTTTTTATACTTTGGTCTTGTGTTTTACAAAGATGGGGATTTTCTTTTTTTTGTACTTTTTTTTTTAAAACAGAAAGAAAAACGCTTCAAAACCTAAAACTATAAATATCTCCAAGATAGTTTTTGTAATCCAGTTTCAATGAATGATAAATTCAGACTTTGGAGAAACAAAAACATGACGTATAAACACTGAATCTAATGTTGGGTAACTATGCTGAGTATTGAGATCCTTGACACACCTGTGAGTGAGAGATGTATTTTTGGACATTGTGACAGAGGTTGAAAACAAACAAACAAATGCTCTAATAATCATTTACTTATATTTCCACTGAGTCTCTAAACTCAAAATTAATGTTGCAGAGTTTTTGTTTCGCATGAGTTTAAGCCACAAGGACGGACCATAAGTATTTTAACTTGGTTATGAAAACCAAACCAAAACAAAAACAAACTTTTTTATATATTTTTATATATTTCAGATTGTTTTAAAGCTGATAAAAATACAACTGGTACAGGAAAGTGGACTAAAACTTTCAAAGACAACAAAACTGACAAGAGATTTTCAGATCAACTGAGAGGAAACCAACAGGTTGTCACTTGGATGTTTCATAGTGCATACTCTATTTGCACTTTTTAGAGTCCAACAAAATCGTTAGATGAGGTTCAAGACTGGTCTCTGTGAGTTACAAACCACAAAGGCACCAAATTTAAACCCCCCACTACAACAGCAGTAGCTGTGGAACGTGCCACCTTAGCAACACGCCATTGTGCCCTCTAATGCCAGAATAAGGTAGCTTATTTTCTGAGAACACAACTAAAAAAAAGTCATAAATGTTGCAATTAAAAATGTTTTACTAATAGAAGGTGGAATGATTGACTTTAGGATTATGTGGCTGTAATTCAAAGATGAACTGATTAAAAATGGCTGCATCCCATTGCAGATGTTTCCCACAATGCAACGCGTGCAGCTGTGTGAAGAAATGCGGAGGCAACAGCATTTGGCTAAAAATGACCGAGTGTAGCATCTTACTCTCTTCTTATTCTGAAATATCTGAAATTTGTTCTCTCGGTGGTTTCTTTCCCCTTTAGAGGAATATACCGTCTACCTTCAACACACAAGAACACAGACTCTTTAGAAAGACGCACACACACAAAAACTTAAGAGTCTTATGTTCCCTCATTTTCTCCATCTCGGCTCACACAAACACAGAACTCCTCCTTCTATATTCCCTGTCCGTGGGAGCCTGAACTAATCTCCCATCTGCCTCGGCTCCTGGTACACTGAGTGCTTTCATTCCTAACGAGGGCCTGATGAATTTTCTTAAAGGCGGCGATGGGCCAAATTGGAGCTGATATGTCCCATCCGGCAGGGTGGATGAGACCATAAGACGGAGCCTTGTCCTACTGCCATGTGACAACTAAACCAGGCCAAAGTGAAAGAACCTATTAGCACTAACTGGTCAGTTTACTGTGTATTAGGATTGCTTATTCTATTACCATGTGTGTGTGTGTTGATGAAATCAGGGGTGGGCATGTAAGTAGTTAGAGGATGCTCTAACCCTTTAAGAGATCATTTCAATGTAGGTACTAGAATCTGTGAGGGGCCGTTGGTTGTTGCCACAAACGCACAATAGATGCATTGTGCTCTAAAATGTGGCTAATGTGCATTTGTTGCTGCATGTAGTCAGAATATAAACGTATATTCAGGATGTATGAGATATGTAACTTTGAGTGAGACAGCATAAGGTGAGGGAAAGAGGGCATCAGCTCTCTGGATGGGCGGCTCTAGCACACATCCACACAAGCTTGAGGAGGGTAAGAGAGGGGGGCATGACGCGTCAGGCTGGAGCCACGATTTTGTTATGTGTGTGTTGTGCAAGTGTGAGGGGGTTGATCCCATTGTGTATGTCAACAAGCCGTCCCATTCAGCGTCTGTGTGGCTAAATTCTGCTAATGAGCGTTGCCTCTGGCTGGGCCTAGCACGGGTCTCATCACGGCTAAGCCCTTCAACACACACACACTCGAAGCTGAAGGAAAGGGCTGGGGGTTAAGGGTGGAGGGGCCGTAGTAAAGGAGACGGGGAGGTAAGAGACTGTGAACAACAGAGGGAAAAACAGACAAAAGGAAAGAATGAGTCAGGATGAGACCTCATCAAAAGATGACAAACTGTGGCCGCACTAAATGTGACTATTTTTATGGCAAAACATTGAAAAATTCGGGAGTTTCCACTCAAGTACGCCTCACACCGGAGAGGAAAATCCTCCTAGTTTATACTACAAGTATTATATTACTATGTTACTCCAGGATTAATTATATGAACCAAACTATGTCTTATCTATCAGATCAGAGGTGAAGGAAACCAAGACCACGATGGGCTTATTTGACTTGTTTAACCCTTTAAAACCGGTCAGAGCAGCACGCTCTGTTTTGCGTAACTATTTTTAAATCCCGGTAGCACTGCAACCACGTGAGCTAGCGCAATATTTTTTTGCATATGAAACCGGAGGAGTTGTACTTACATCTTATGCCATCAGCTTGTCCTCGGTCACAGTTTCCTTCCACATATAGCTTTGCAAAAACTGCATAAAAAGCACTTGCAGCAACACAAACATGATATTCCAGAAACACGCTTTGCTGATCCGATCAGCTGTTCATAACACTTCCTACCCTGGAATAGACATCAGCGCGAACTATCGCATGTCCGCCATGACCTGCCCGAAACCGGAAGTGACGTCATTTTCGCGGAAGTGTAGTTTTTTTTACCATCAGGGCCTCATGAGCTTATACTGGTGTTTTTAAAAGTTATGTTTGACTTTCTGACTTTCTGTGTGGTTTCTGGGATGCTTAGGACTCATATTGCACTGCTGGAAATAGTTTATTTTGATGCATATGCTGCTTTTTTGCAAATTTGCATTATAATATTTATTTTCGTTTTTCCTGCAGTATATAAAAATTGGTGTATTTCAAAAATAAAACTATGAAGACACTCAAAATAAATTTCCTGTGGTGGGAAACTATTTTGTGCAACTTTTTTGTATTTACAGTTTTGAGGGATAAGCCTCTTAAATTTCTCTAACTAGAAATATATGTTAAAAAAGCAAAAACGATTTTCAATTTTTTTGTAGTTTATTGCACTTTTTTGCAATTTATGTAATTACTATACACTTAATTCATATATATTATTAAAATCTAGGCTATAATGGTTGTATTGATGTATAGCAACTTGAAATGCTCCCAAAAATGGCCCCACAGCATGTAAACATATAATATAAGCTCTGGCGGACTTGGTTCTATGGTAGGTCTTAAAGGGTCTTAAAGAATAAGAATCAATCACAGAGACTATGTAGAAGGTGTGAAGTTACACAGAATAATACCAGCTGAAAAACAAACTAATAGAAGTGCATCTCTACACTAGACTGAGTTTAAAGATTCGTTAACCGCAGACAATACATATGACATGAATGTAAGTCTGACGACAGACACAGATACAATCTTACATAAAAAGATTTAAAAACAACTCATCTTTAGGTTTAACCAAAGGGTCCAGAGCTGAATGCACAGATGAATAAAGTTTGCGGTGGCTCCAGCAGAGCTAAAGTCCAAAAGGGATTAAGGTAACGTTAACGAACTGTGTGACAGGATGTAAATGCTGATCTGTGGCTACACGTTCATCTCCCTCATGCTTCTGTGAACACCAGGCTGACTACGTTTAAACTCGCCATGAATCATTTTGTGTCACTTGTTGTGAACAACTGCACATCATTAATACAGCAAGTCTCTGCAGACATGTGAACCTAAAGAGCAACAGGATGAATGTAGACCCAATGAATCCCGTCCAAGAAATGTCTGTAGCCTTAAACCAGCTCAGAAAGTGGAAAACGTGTCTTAGATTATTTATATATTAACAAACAAATGAGGGTAAAATATGCAAAAGAAAAAAATAACATTTCATACATCTCTAAGCCAGCTGAGATGACGAATGGAACAGCAAAACACAACAAATGGAAAAAATCTCCACGTTTATTTCTTCGGTAATTCACGGCATGTCAAAGTCCGTGTATCCAATAAAGCGCGTAGCCACATAAAATAAAAGGTACACAGAGTGTCCTCAGCTACATTAGATGAACCACTTTAAAGAGCAGGAGAAACAAAAAGTAAATCAAACAATAAATCAAGGCAGTCTGGTCACGTGAGCCAGTGTGCAGAAATATGGAAGATGGAAGCTAGGAGAGCTGGGGGTGAGAAAAGGAGGGCATGTCATCCTCCATCAGCACAACGAGCTCTCTCTTTTTTCTGTTCAACACTTTTTCTCTACCAGCAAGCTATTTCCAACTCATGGTGTGTGTGCGTGTGTGTGTGCACGAGTGTTTCAGAGCGAGGGAGTGTGAGTGTGTGCTGGAGGTGAGGTTTGGGGCTGGGACCATTAAAGCTCTGTTAAAACACTTCTGATGCTGTTGGCTGATGCCGAAGCAAAAGGAGAGTGAAAGAAAGAGAGGAAGTGAGACAGCGAGGGAGGGAATAGACACTCAGTGGCTATCTCAGCCCGCCCAGCAGTCCGCTGGCAGCCTGTCAATACTATGAGCACAGAGGTGCGAGATGAGTCAACAACCTAATTCCGACATCAAACTTTCATGGGCAGCAGAGAGGAAGAGCAGGAGGGAGAGCAGCAGAGAGGCTTTCTGTTAATGCTTTCTCCATCACCTGACCTTCACTCCTCCAAACCTTTTAAAAACCGTCCCCTTTTACACACTCAGACACATTTGGTGCCAACATACAAACTCGGGAGAACGCACTGCAACACTTTTAAAGTTCTGACCTGAGGCTGAATTACATTTGGAGCGTTTTAGCAACATATAAGAGTGACCCTCTCACTCCGTCTCGCTTTGCACAATCTCTCTCGCCCAGACTCCGAGAGTGCCGCTGGCTTTATTTATTTAATATGGCCTGAGAGAAGAAGCAAGCTGGGTGAGCTAAGAAACTGTTTTAGGAGACTGGCTTTTAATGGCTTACTGACACCCTGGGGTGGTAGCGGTTTGGCGGCAGCTTGGAAAGAACACCTCTTGAGTGGGAAATGATGTTTGTCCAAGCTTGTTGACCTGTAGCGTGACTGTATGGAAATGTGTTGTGGTCATGGGAAGGACGGAGTGCTTTAGATCACAGAGGAGGAAGTGCTGCAATGGCTGTGAGTGCAATTAGCAAGAAGGGAAATGGTGTTACAGAGAGAAAAAACACAGACTTTAAATTCTAATGGGATCATATGGAGCTGAGCAACTTGAGATACTCATTATACGAGTGTGCTGCTACACATCTATGTAGTTTCTCCCAGATTAGTGGATTTAATCCTTTAACAAACACTGCAAAACTGTATTTTACTTACTTTTCAGTTGCTTATAGAAGCAGTGCATGCTATATTTTAAGATATAAAGTGGTGAATTCAAAAGCATTAATTATTTGTTATTATTTTTGATATTTGCAAATCACTAATACATCATTTTAATACTTCTAGATCAAAACTATACTATTTGTTAAAGTCTAATATTTCCACCAATGATGGCAGCTTTAGGGGACATGGTGAGGGTTGGCTACTGTTGTAACTTTATTGCAGTTTATTGTTTGATAGCATTTTGGTTATTTTGTAAGTGATTTAAGTGTTAGTCACATGTTTAGTGAGAGCTGTTAATTATAGATTTAATTTTCTGCTAAAGGGGAGCATTTAACAGGTATTTTCATTAGAAAACTGCGTTTCCCAGAATCCTTTGTGGTAGACGAAAGTTACTCTGGGGTTTTTAGCTAGCAAAGAAAGTTTCGGGAAGCCATTATATGTTGCTCTGATGTCGAGCAGTTTATTTGTTGTACATTCCCCTTTTTGAAGCCTTATATAAAGACTATCGTTTCTACAACTGATGTCCGATCCATTTTTTTGGCTTAGTGGATTCGCCACAACAGCTACAATAACCATTTGCTGGTTATGAAATAATATATTTTACTACACTTGCAGATTTAGAGCACATGTGATGATGAGGCGTTGTATTTTTAAGAATTCTCCAGCCTCCCGGTTTTTGTATATCATTTAATCTTCTGTGATCCTTCCTGTTGCCTATTTAACACAATATGAACACATTATATGTTCTTAACACTGCCTGAAATTTGTCTTTTTCTTTTCTATTAAGCTCACGGGAAGATTTCTCTATTTGTGAATAGTGGATATAAAACCTGGATGTAGCCAGTGAAAATAAAAAAATAGTTAATCAGTTCATTTAGGATTTTTCTTAGGTTTAGATAGCTTTTTGTTGTTCTGGTTATCTTTGTCTGACATTAACATTTGCTTTATAATTTAACTTTGACAAAGATGGAAAAAAACACTTTTTCACATCGTGTCTCCTGTGGATGTTCTCCAGATAAACAAGCAGGAGTCAGTTATAAAAGAGTAAATCGTGATGGTGTCTTGTGTCGCTGCTGCAGTGCAGCGCTGTTATTATAAAGCTCATGGTGTTCGCTGACAACACTTATGGTGCTGCTGTCGGGGACTTCTCTGTGGAGCGAGGGCACTTAGAGGACAGGGGGCTGCAACAGTTGTGAGAGGCATTTATTGTGCAGCATGGCAGGGCCAGTGGAGTGGGTGAGCAGTTGTAAGGCAGTGGACATGATACGGGGACTGGCGCTGACCTCCTGAGACTTGCTGTGAGGAAGTATTTAGGGAACAAAGAGGGAATGATGATATTACAAAAACATGAAAGTTTAATTCTGCTTCCTCTGGAAAAAAAGGGAAATGATCCCAAATGTGTCACAAATCCACTGCTGCACTAAAACCGTTGTTACAGTGTCAGAGTCGATGATGTAGGCGTGTCTTCTTCGTGGCATAGAGATATTACCAGATCTTAGTTGGGAAAGTGAGCCCTTGTTTACTGGCCACACTGGGATGGTGAGCTGGGCTTCTGTACCGAGTTTATGTGGATCAAACGATCAGATTTCTGTTAGTGAAGAGTTAAAGATGTTCTACGACATGAAGGTGTTTGTTGGTGTAACGGTGCTGCAGTGATTAGCACTGTGACTTCAAAGCAATAAAGTCCAGGGTTTCTATGTGTTTTTCGATTAGGAAACAAAATTCATCTGATGATTTTAAAATCAACCTAGGGAACGAAGAAATAAAGGAGGTCAAAGATCTTAAGTTTTTAGGAATAATTTTAGATTCACATCTTAAATTTGACAAGCATGTAAAGAAGATTTCTAAGACGGTCAATGCTAATCTGAATTGTTTTAAGTTAATTCTGCACTATATACCCACTTCAGCAGCTCAGTTATTTATGCGTTCTATGATATTTTCTCATTTTTCATATTGTATGACTGTTTGGACCCAAGCAGCACCATCTACACTTCAGCCTGTGGTGTCCTTATATAATCAAACCTTTAAAATAATGGATAAAAAATCGGTTCGGTGGAATCATTGTCACATTTTACAGAAATATAACTTACTTAGTTTTAAGAGTTTTAATCATTGGTGTTATCTTAAATTAGTTTTTAAATGTATAAATAGGATGGCCCCAGAGTGTCTCAATAGATACATTCAGAGACAAGACAGTAATCGTGTTACTAGGAGTAAGGTGAACGGCAACTGCAAGATATTATATCGCAGATCTACATTCGGTCAGTCAGCTTTTTCTATAAAGGCCTGACGTCTGTGGAGCACACTTCCAACTGATATCAAACTGATTACAGACATTAGGTTCTTTACATTGAAGGTTAAAGGGAAACCAAAGTTGTAGTCATTTTATCTGATGATTTTACTTTTATTTTAAATTATTGTCTATCAATTGTAATTGTATTTATGATGTAATTTGGTTTTATGAAAATGCATGTTTTATTGTAATATGTATTTATTTAGATTGTAAGCCCAACAAGGGACAATTGTTGAAAATTAGCAGTAGCTATAAACCTATGTGCGGCACATCAGTCTCATGTCTTGCACTTGAACTATGTTTAACTGCACTGTCCATTCAAATTCAAAAAGGGTTCAATTCCACACCCACTGTGGTGTTTTTGTGTGGGATCTCTCAGGCTTTCTCCCACAACTCAAAGACCTGCTTGTTGGGTTAAATGTTGATTTCAAATTGGTCGTAGGTGATTGATAGACTCACAACTCGCGACGTGTCTCGGCTCTACTTTGCCTTTCGCCCTGTGACAGTTGGGACCGGCACCAGTTTAGCTGAACCAGCTGAACTGGGTAAGCTGTTAAGACTAAGACAATGAACGAAGACATACGCTTCTGGCAACGATTTAACACTTTACAGTTATTTCAAATCTTTCTCGTAATGCGATAAAAGTGTTTCTGCCTTTAGTGTAACCACATTGAGATCTTATCAGGAGTATATGGACCACAGTTTTATCCCTTTTCTCTTCAACACATACCTGTGTCAAAGCTTCTTTCTTAATACACCGCTCTCTGCTCGGCAAAAAGTGCATAAAAAATACAAAATCTTAAATAACCAATGAGGTACAATAATCACATAGCAGACATACTATCTGTACATGCTGAATACTGATAATACAAAGAAAAAGAACCGAGGTTAAGTAAGTCATTTAATGATTCATATGGAGATAAAAAATATCTCCAAGCCCTGTTTCATTGTTGCTGGTCTACAGTCAGGTTACCGTGAGCGAGTGTCAGTCAGTGCCACTCAGTTTCATCTACTATTTATGTGATGAAGGTTCTTGAGCATAGCTACAACAGTGAGCACAGGTACAGAAGGAACGGCATTACTCCGTTAGTCTGCATCTGATCTGTATAAAGGTGAATATTTTGGAGAAAACTATATTTTCTCACCACATAAAAGCCCACATGTGATCTATCAATCTAGAATCTGATTCTCTGAAAGCTGTTGTGTTGTTCTAAGCTATTCTAAAGTGAAATGTAATGTTTAGTCATGCTTAACTCTGATTTATGGTAGCTGAACCTCCCCAGAACCAAGCTCAGACAACTTAACCACAACACTGTCAAAACCATCGCATTAGCAAGCGGAGGAACACACCCTGCTTGGTAAATCACATTCTCTGTGGCTGCTGATGTGCGGGAAAACGCTGACAGCCAACTTCATTTTGAAGGTCCACAAGTTCTTTGAAGGGCCGACTGTAAAACATCGTGTCAGGGGCTCGGCGGTTGGGGGTTTTGGCAAATGACGATGACAGAAAGGCAAACAAACACGTTTGGAGGGTTTCTCTAAATGTTCTGGGATGACTATGTGATGGGCATGGTGGGAGAGGGAAGAGGAGGAAGGCAGGGTTACGGAAGGGAGGAAGACGTGGGAGGAACGACTGGAATTGTTGACAATCTGCAAGTGGGACTGAGAAGTGTAAATTAGAGATGTGACGAGATATTAAATAGTAAATAGACGAATAGGATGTGTCATTACTAGGCCAACACTTGGACTATTTCTGGGCAGGGCATCTGACAACTCAGATTTAACCATGTGTTGTAAGCCTACAATGACACATGTAACCTGAGGTGTGCAAATAAGCATATTGTTCCCAAACTGGACCAGTTACTGAACACATCTACATAATGCTATATTGCACATGTCTTCGTCCTGTCCTGTCTACGATATCCTGACTCATAACTTGAACCTGGTATTCAGTACCTACAGCACAATCCACTTTGTATTGTCTCTGTCCTGTCTTTATGTATTGTACATAGTTAGAGTTAGTAATGGTACCTTTTTAGCTCTGTATTTCACCCCAAATTAGCAAGTTATTATTTATTTTTAATTTATATTTTTATATCTCTTGGAGATGTATTTCTCATATTCTTATAATGCACCATAGGAGGGGGGGACTTGGGGTGAACTGACAATAAAGACCTTGAATCTTGAACCTCACAGATGGCGATCCTGAACAGACACTTGCCTGGTTGGGAAGTGTACCATACAAGTGTTTTCATTTTTTGCTTCAATCCAAACTTCATCCGTTTGCTTACTTTAAGGTAGGAGTGAAAATAAACAGTGGGTCATCAAAAACATGGAAAATAACTACAGTTGTAATTACAGTAGAGACATTAATTACTGCACAAACTGGTTTAAATATAGAGTACAATGCTTAGTTCCCTAATTCTTTTACAGCTACATGATCAAACTGAGCTGATCTAGTATTAAAGCTGACAGTTGGGAGTTTTTGCAGCTTTTAAGGATGCTAACCAAAACTACTGACAAACAAATAAATGCATTTGGATATATAACACGTCTTTGTAGACTTAAGAAAGTCATGAATTGCTTTGTTTATATTCCTGGTAAAGCATTATCTATTTGAATTTGCCTTGCAGTCACATTATGGTGCACTAAAGAAGAATACGTGACGTTGGGCACATTTTCATCATGAACAGGACCGAGTTCGACGCTACGCTGAAGCTGATGTTCGTCTACTCATTGGCCTAAAATGCTGAGTGACCCTGGTGCAGGGTCATTTTCTTCTCAGCCCTGCTGTCCTCCTGGGTCAATGCTACACTGTCCTGGGGAGAGGCAAGTGCTTGCATGAATAAGTAAAGACCGTTGGGGGACCAAAGTCCGTTGGCTGACGTTTCCACCCCACTGAGTTTTAACACATTAGGAAGCCCCACTGCCAGTAATGAGCCAGAGACAGAGGGATGGAGATGAGGGCTATGGTGGGTGAGAGAGAGAGAGAGTGCGCTCACATCCTCGGAGCATAACTCCCCATGCACACTAGACTGTGTCACTCTCAACCTGTTACTGTTGTGCAAATGTTACTTGCACGTCATGCGAAAAAGATGGCGGTCCTGATTGGTCACCTTTTATCTAAAATGCTTCATAATTACAGGGTAAGGCCAGAGAGACACAGAAAGATATTTCTTTCAGTTTTTTCATATAAAACATGTTAATATCCACTAAAGCCAGCAGACAAACAGTTTCATTTAGATATGACTTTTAGTTCCTACTAACAAGCACCAAAAATGAGATAATACATGGACAGGTTTAGATATGAAGACTTGTGGGATTATTTGTTGTGCTCACATCTAATTAAGCTAGCTCGGCACTGCTTTGTTGGAGCAAACTTTATGAGCAGTGAAGCTGTAATTAAAATAGAGGTTTCAGGTCGTTTCAATTCACTGGATGCTTTCAGAGGATTCATCGGGCTCTGACCAAGGGAGTTCATACTGTAGCCAAGGTTGTGTGTTGTTCTTTAGAGAAAGAATGTGTGTGTTTTCTCCTCATGTCAGCCCCAGTGCCCCTGTGCCCTGGCCTCTCTTCCTCCCCCACTGTGTGCGAGTTTATTCACAGGAAATGCAGGGGAGCCTCATGGGTGGCTGGGCTGATGCGAAGTGACGTGGCGTCTCCAGCGAGCCAGGAACTTAGCATGTCAGGCAGGTCAGCACGGGGCAAGCAGACAGTCGATAAAATATTCAATACAGCACTCCCAGTTCATGGATCTAATACCTCGAAAAGCCCCCCTCCAAAATCCAGAGGAAAAAAAAATCATCTTCTCTCCGAGCTCTTCTCTTCACACCGGTTGGCTGGGTGGCTTTATCAAATTCGGGGTGAAAAAGCCTCCTGTCAATGAAGATCTAACTGAGACTGGTAGCAGAGCTGGAGTGGATACATCTTTGCAGGATGTCTTATGGATTTCCAACCCCTCCCTTTTTCCATTCTAGCGAGGGAAAGCTAACCTTATTCAAAGTGAAAGTTCAAAAGTGCGCCGTGACCTTTTCAAGCCTGGGCAACGGTCGAACGACACTTTTGGTCCTTTGCTTTTTATTCCAGAAAAACTCTCCAGGTTCATTTTGCTTGTACTTTCTGTGCACTGCATCTTCCCGAAGCCCCGAGGACGAGAGGAAAACATACGGCAGAGTTTGACAGTGTAGTGAGAGGAGTCTGGAAGCCTGGGCCCTGGAATGTCTCGTGTCACTTTAGCGCAATCAGCGCTAATCCCAATTAGTATCACTCAGCTGCACCGAGGGCGCATCACATCAACTCAGCTTCTGCTTAGACAGTAGCCCTCCGTGGACCGGGCGGATACAGTGAAACACCAGCTGCTATCGGCCTGTTTCGCTGATTAACCCAGACACTAAGATGTTGTTGCTGTGTCTTTTGACTTCCGAGCCGCCGCCTCCTCCTCCCTCTGTTGTCTTCTGGTAGCTTCCGTCTACTTACATTTTTAACAAGCATCTCCTCTGTCTCAATCTCTTTTATTGTGTCGTCTGAGTGTGTGGTATTTTATTACTTACACTGCATAGATTGGTTGAGTACACTGGATCAGTGTTACCCACTCAAACGGTTTTCCTTTCTCCCTCTGAATAATTAATGGAAATGGATGTTTAAGGACAAAGGCAGTGAAGACTCCATTAAGAGGCAAGATGTTGAGAGGTGCTGACTTCATCATTGAGGTTGTTAGTGCCAGAGTTAGTGATTCAATTCAGACAATATTTGAAGACGCCTGGGCCTAGAAATACTCTACATTTCTGATGACAAAACAGCAAACGGCACTAAGACCTGGAGCTGCTCACTCTTAAACCCCATATCGTCTTAGCGGTCATCGAGATTTCTGGCGTATAAGCTTTCACTGGACACCTGCATCGGTTCTGGGCAACCTAAAACAGTATTTGTACCAACAAGCTAGCGTGGGCAAGAGGGGTAGGCTGAGAACGCAGCTTTTACGGAGTACAATTGGGAGCTAACCTAAGTGATAAAAATAGCTCGTTTTGGCTGTAAGGGATTTTGTTTTTGCTTTTCCAAAGGCACGTCATTATACATCCCAGAGTATCAGGACCCAGCGGCTTTCAGATACCTATAAATAAATGCTTTTCTGAGCTTCCCTCTTACTCGCAGACACACGCCGGAGCCAAAGAGATAGACCTTTGTGATGAAAAACATTCCAACACGACCGGCGCCACGAAAGGGAACTGGATGGTGGTGGTAAGGCTTTTAAGAAGGACTCGAGCACCATTTTCACTGCCACCGTTTTCACAGAGAAAGAAGCCCCCTGCACTCTCCAAGGGTTTAGTCTGCTTAGTTGCAGACAGATATGAGCTACGCTGTTCTTGAACACCACATGCCCCAGACTTTAAGAAGCAATGAAATTTAAACCCTTACTTCCTCATATGTTTTGGGGGTCAAGAGCAGACTTCTCTGTCCTGGCTGTCCTGCTTTTACGGTTAGAGACAGAATAAGAGACTCTTATCATGTGACACAAGCACTCTTTTCTAGTCTTACTGACCACCCAGAGGAAACCAGGAAGGAAAGCCTGTGTGGGTGAGGGAGAACATGCAAACTCCACATAGAAAGACGTTCTAGCTAGCTAACCACTCCACCACCTTCTCCACACCTTCCAACTATTAACATTTTCATTGCTTAATTCTAATATTTTGTCTTAAAAATAGCAGTTTATAAAGAGACAAAATTAACGATGAGCAGAACTGAGTTTTAGTTTTGGCGTATTAGAGTGGCCCTCCACAACAGTCCCAGTTTTTCATGCACACACGCAAACATCAAAATAGTACAGTTACACAAAAAGAGAGTGGGTAAGAATAAGAACAGTAATCAAAACTAAAAAATAATAGTTCTAAAAGTATTCTATTGGCATCGTTTTTGGAAGTTATAAGAGAAGAGGCTGGTGTTGCTGACTTCAGGAATGCTGTCATTTCAGAGTTGTAAACGGAGTTGGCCTTCACCAACAATGGGGCATATTTTGTGAGACGCTGGGAGTCAATAGCAGGCGACCGCCGTGACAAAGGGCCACTTCTCTGGCTCCGTGAGAAAGGCATGTTAGTTCAGCTCTTTGATACAGGACACTGTTTCTCTGACCACCATTCATTACCATGTATAACAGGCAACTCAATGGACATTACGCATTAGGCATAACTTGGGACTCCTACACACAGGCTGTATTATGGAGGCCCGAGAATCGGGCTTCTCTAAACACTCCTAGGTGTCTCATAAAAACGAGCTTCAAGAGTAACAAACAGCCGGCACGAGAAAAAAAATCCTGTGTTCTGCGTGTTCTCGGCTGGATTCGACTCCACTGCCGAGACACGAGCTGTCTCCAAGCCCAGGGCTTTGGCAGAGCATCGGAAGAATAACATGGCAGAGGTATCCACATTTGTTTCCACTTATGTTACATGATCTTTAAGAGCCTAATTTGAACAAATCCCCTGGTTCAACCGCACACTGTACTTTCAGAGAAGGCTCTTAACATATGTACGCTGGGTGTTAATGTCATGCTCAAAGTAAACAGCACAGATGGTCAGGGCTGGGTAGAGCACACCCTATTTCTGGCCTTAACTATGTCTAGTCTTTTATTAAGAAACCATATGAAATGAAACGAGAGCTACGAGGTCTGCTGTGACCCTGTCATTTCTCAGTTGCTGTAATACTTTTCCAGCTCAGTCTCGCGACTTTCTTCATTTTATTATTGAAACCGTTATCGTCACCATTTTGCAGCATAGGAGCTAACATCCTTCATCGTATAGCATGAGCTCTAACACTAATAATACAAAGCAGATAGCTGCTGCGGAGAGTACTGTAAGAGCCAGCAAATATAAAAGCTAAAGCGGACCTGATTAGCTCTGCTTCAAAGACTTAAATACCAGCAGTTCTGTTTGTAAAAGGCAGCCAATCAGACGACAGTTGGCTTAAAGGACGAGGAGCTAAAAACAATGTGTTTCACTAGTACTACTATAGTGCTTTTAAAATGCTTTTTGAAAGTAATACAGCCAGAGATTAGATCAAGCCAAACAAATTCAGCAGTCGTTCACTGTTTGTGGCGTGTGGATGTTTTGTTATTTCACTTTTAGCCTTTAACACACTCAGCACAGCACAGATCATTAAAAGCACCATGTGAAAGTCAGGACGTGAGGACGATGAAAAAGTGCTTTTAAAAGCTGACAGAGAAGTGAGTGCTAGCACACTGCCCGGGGCTCTTTAACCACAGGAACGCTTCACTTTTTTTTTTTTTTTGGGTTTTGTTGCTGAGACACAGAAGTGTGAGAAATCGAGGTGAAAAACTTGAACCCTTGTCCCTTACACGGAGGGCACACTGCGGCTCCACACCTTACTAAGACTCCATAAGCTTTTTCCTTTTATTTGCAAGCAGCCCTCTCTACCTCTCCTCAGCTCGCTGTGCTTCGTTTCCCATTGCGATGTGGGTGTGTCTTTGGATCGCGGCACTTCTTCCAGTGTGCCACTGCTGTGGGGAATGCCAGCGCCGTGTCAAAAAAGGAGGAAGAGGGCGAGGAGAGAAAAGGTGCTGGTGAAATGTTAATGTCTTGTCCTGTTCGATATCCATATCTTTGGTCGGGAAACATCAGCTGCCCCTCCCTGCTAGAATACGTGATGCTGTGGGAGTCAACTTTGTCTGTTTTCTGTGTCCCAAACACAGCAAACAGAAACATGACATGTTTGGGTAGTCGGCATGCACGAGGAGTTCCTCCACCCTGTTGGTGTGTCGTGTTTATATTACCTCTCGTTGGAGCATGAGCATCATCACGCTCTTTTAGTCCCACCTTTGGCCATTTTGCAAATTTTATACATATATACAACAGACAAGGGTGACTCACAATCTATATATGAGCCTGCAAGTCTACCTGGGCTATAACCTTGAAAGTCATAAGTTTCAGAGACACTTCAGAGACCTCTCACACCAGGAGGGGACCTCTTATTCCTGTTTGTCTGGTCTGGGGTGGAGGTCACATAAAGTTACATGAAAGAATCCTCAGGGTGGCTGGGAGACAAACAGGCAGGGATGTGGATGTGTGTGAAAGAAAGGGGCTGGAGGTGGTGGTGTGTGTGGAGGGTGGGGGGTGTTAGGGTAATGTCTGGCAGATGACAGATCTGTGAATTCTTTCCTTGTGCCCACGAGGCAAAAGAAGTCGTGGTGTGGCGGTCACATCTTCAGAACACTTACAGTCTTTATCCCACTCTTCTTCCCCCATCCTGGGGGGCTCAGCCTGCTGATTACAACATAGGAGGCTATTCAGCAGCTGCCTCCTCCTCCTCATCTCCCTTCCTTTACACAGACATAACTGTCCTCCACTCTTAACCGATCTCCCCCTTCCTTCTGAGACGATCTGAAAACATATTTTGCAGTGGCGCAAACAGAACGGGAGGGGTGAAAACAAATGCCGGCCTGCTCCGTTTATCACACGGCACAAAAGCGGTCAGTTCAACGCCTCGTCCCACTGCAGCGTCGCACGGTCTTTTAACCCCCCTTCCCCACCGGCCTCGCCCACCTCAAGACCAAAGGATGCTGGATGATACAGCAAAACCGCACAGAGGCACAGTCTAAGACACACTCTGCGTTTGACCCAGACAAGCCACCCAAACACAATCTCTCTTAACACTTCAATCAGATTCTTCACCGCTGCACTGATAGCCCCGCCCTGCGGACCGACGCTGGGTTGGCGAATCGTGCACAGTACAATGTGTGTTTTCATTCCCCCCTCACCCCCGATCCACTCAAGCCTGCCTGGCTTTAAACTGCTGTCCTTTTGTTCAAGACAGTTGTAGTCCATGTGTCTGTGTGTGGATGCATGTAGCAGTGGGCTGCTGGGGGGCAGGGACATGGGGTAACTGAAAAAGGGCAGCTAACAAAACTCAATTGTCCTCAGAGTGGTGGTAATTGCATTTGATTAAAATAATGACAGGGTGTCGGGACAGAATGGAGGGTCCCTTGGTGGGAGTGTTGAGGGCCTGACACTGAAACCAAGGAGGAGAGAGCGACATGGAGCACTCACCTGTATCAGCGCATGAGGCCGGGGCACAAGGACAACAGCACATGGAAGAGAGAGAGAAAACAGCTCAGTCATGAAATAATCTATTATATATGGCATGTAGTAACAACTTTATACAATATTTCCTTTGCTTACAGGAAAGCAGGCAAACGATTCCATGAAACATTGTGAGATAATTAAAGTGAGTTTAAGAAAATAATCCCAGACAGATAAAGTGGCTAGATCACAATTAACCCTTTAAGACCTACCATAGACCAAGTCCGCCAGAGCTTATATTATATTTTTACATGTTGTGGAGCCATTTTTGGGAGCATTTCAAGTTGCTATACATCAATACAACCATTACAGCCTAGATTTTAATAATATGTCTGCATTAAGTGCATAGTAATTACATAAATTGCAAAAAAATGCAATAAACTACAAAAATATTTAAAATCGTTTTTGTTTTTTTAACATATATTTCTAGTTAGAGAAATTTAAGAGGCTTATCCCTCAAAACTGTAAATACAAAAAAGTTGCACAAAATAGTTTCCCACCACAGCAAATTTATTTTGAGTGTCTTCATAGTTTTATTTTTGAAATACACCAATTTTTATATACCGCAAGAAAAACAAAAATAAATATTATTGTGCAAATTTGCAAAAAATCAGCATATACATCAAAATAAACTATTTCCAGCAGTGCAATATGAGTCCTAAGCATCCCAGAAACCACACAGAAAGTCAAATATAACTTTTAAAAACACCAGTATAGGCTCATGAGGCCCGGACAGTAAAAAACTGACGCGAAAATGACGTCACTTTCGGTTTCGGGCAGGTCATGGCGGACATGCGATAGTTCACGCTGACGTCTATTCTAACGTAGGAAGTGTTATGAACAGCTGACCGGATGGCAAAGCGTGTTTCTGGAATATTATGTTTTTGTTGCTGCAAGTGCTTTTTATGCAGTTTTTGCAAAGCTATATGTGGAAGGAAACTGTGACCGAGGACAAGCTGATGGCATAAGATGTAAGTACAACTCCTCCGGTTTCATATGCAAAAAAAATTATTGCGCTAGCTACGTCATTGCAGAGCTACCGGGATTTAAAAATAGTTACGCAAAACAGAGCGTGCTGCTCTGACCGGCTTTAAAGGGTTAATATCAAGCCATACTGTTAACAGTGTCCAAACACTTATCGACCGCATATATGACAGAAAATAAGGGAAAAAACAAAACAAAAGAAGCAGATTGTAGGGCCGCGTCCCTGAATACATGTCAGGGCTGCACAACCCTAAAAGTTGTGGCATTTGCCACCTACATGGTTAAGTTTAAATAATTAAACATACTGTTAAGTTCAGGGAAGTGACAAGCAGTCACACACCGTGTTCACCTATTCAACTTCTACCGTAATCACACTGAAGATTTCCATACATGGCTTCTTTTATGTGTTTGAAAACATAGTGTTGATGTATTTCTGGCCGTCTCAGAGGACTGATGTAGAGACCTCATAATATCACTCTTGCTCCCTCTTTCTCCACATCAAAACGCAAACTGCTTTCAGGCAGTAAACTCAAATACAGGGCAGCATGAGCCTCCACACTTAGCCATTCTGTCCTTTGCTGTGACCTGCAGCGGCTGGCGGCGCTGTTAAACAGCCTCTGCTTTTGATGCGCGCCGAAGCCAGAGAGAATGAAAGGGATAGAAGCTTTACAAGTGGTCCAACAGCACAAAGTGTCTCTGCTCTCTGTAAAAGCAGCGCTTAGGGTCAGAACGGGGGACGAGAGAAAAGAAAAGAGCACAAGAATAAGAAAAACAAGCGTGCGGTGCGTGTGTGTGCGTAGGAAAGAGAGATGTGTGTTAAAGCCACAGAAAATATGATTGCCGGTAGGGATGTCAAGAGTCTCTGAAAGGAGGATGTCTAAGCTGGGCTCAGACTCTCATCTCCTCACACAGCCTCGCCCTTTCCCAGCATCGCTCTCTTCATTTATCCCTTACACCTTCACAGGAAGTTCAGCTTGCCCCTGGAGCAACTTGCCCCTCCTCCTCTCCCAACAACACAATCATAGCAGTGGTTCACACAAAAGGAGAGGCAGCAGTGAGTGTGTTGTGCATTAAGGGTCACAAAGATGTCAATGAGCCTATGAGGTTCTGTGCCTGTCTTCCTGAAGGGAACGTCCCTGCATCGCACATGAATCTATAGAGGCACTTTAGGCTTCGCTCTAGTAATAAACAGAAAAATATTATATTTCCACCAGCAGTGCTTATTCTTCCTGTTTCCCTCCAAACGCAAAGGTAAAATCCTTTAATAATGGTGGCAAAGCAAGTACTCAACTTAAGTTAAGTTGGGTTAAACTGGACTCAGCAGGATTTGTCTGGGCACGTCGGATCGTAACAACAGTAAACACTAAAATACATGTTTAATGGACTTCCATTTGATACTTTGTAGCTTCCCTTCTGTCGCTCCGTTTTTAGGCAAACAATGGAGCGGGACTCGCCAACCTAGAACAGCAGAAAGAGCAAGCGTCTAACACAGCTGATGTTAGTTTTCATCGCCAAGTATTTTAACGTTTTAACCTGAAAACAGACTAAGTGAAAAAAGTCAGTGACATCAGTGACATCAGTGACAGCTGCCTCAGTAAGAAGTTTCAGACATGGTTACTCTGGAATGAACGGACTGTGTTTTGGACCTTACTGCTAACCAGTCACCAGGCGTTAGCTTGAGTTGAACAGCAGCTGAACAGATAGTGAAAAACAAACAAAAAAACAATGGAAAATGGAGGGAAAGGTGGGTAAAAAGGTGTGTGGGTGATGTAGCAGAAAATCTGGTAACCATCGATCAGAGTTCACAGGTTAATATAATGTATAAAGTCTTGTTATCTGTTGACTGTAGTGCAGATTCTCTAATGAGAACTGAAGCAACAGTCCTGGTGTCCAGCGGCTGGCTCGGGCTCTTCTGTTCCCCCTGTGGAGAGGTGTGTTCTCTCGGGTACTCCGGCTCCCTCTCACAGTCCAAAGACATTGTTGGTTAACTGGTGAATCTAAACAGGACGTGGGTGTCAGTGTAAGCGTGAATGGTTGAATGTTTCTCTGTCTCTGACACGCTGTGGAGGGTGTACCCCACTCCAGCTCCCACTGTGACCCTGAATTGGATAAGCAAAGAAAGTGAATGGATGGGGAGATAACAAACGAGGCCTTGACCTGAACTTGGGTGAAGCCCTGTCAGGTTATCATTGTGTTACACTAAGGTTCACTAAACACTGACCAATACTCCAGGAGGAGTCGTGGCATCGTGGGATGCCCCACCATGGTACAAGCTCACTGCTCCTTTGCTAGCATCCCAGATTTTATGACAACCAAGGAGAGATGGTGGGAAAATTTAGTTTTGTTACAAATGTGGACAACTTTTCATTAATGTTCCAAAATAAGATACTGGGACTCACAGAGTCCTTCTATGAAACAAACGTCTTTCTGCAGAGAATGGATTTTACACCGAGCAGCATGTGTTTAAGCGAGAGAACACTACGGGCAACAGAACATCCAAAGTTTACATGGTTTATTCAGCCATGTGTGGCAGCTTGTCCTCTGAGTTCATGCACACTGGGCTTTAAAGTTCAAGGTCCTCTTCGCTGTGCAAGAGGCCAATTTCGCCCTCGGTGTCCAAATATTTACTGTCCAGCAAGTGCAGGCTGTCGAGTACTGAGAAAAGCTGTTGCCTGTCTATTAACTCTTGGCTATATCATTTGCATTGAGCAATATCACGGATTACAAGCATTATGAGGCATAAAAGAAATTCATTATACAAATATTTAGAATGAACGATAATGGCAAATGAGCCACAATGTAGCAAAATCATAAAACACTTGAGGCTGTTACACAATACTCAACTTAAAAGTTTATTGGTTCTGTCGCGTCGTCCATAGATATGAATTTACTTAAGTATCACTGTGGCCTGTGTGGAGTTCATTCAATATAGCTTCACTATGTAACCTGTGGGAGAAATGTTATAACGCCTTCTGTGGCCGTGAAAGCAGCCTTAGTCTGAAAAAGTAAACAATCCATTCTTTATTTGTAACCCAACAAAACAATCTAGAAAGATTTGATAAGAGATTTAAACCTGGATTCAGATTTAATAAAAAGCTATCACGCTCCATCAACAGCTGAGTGTTGTCTACCTCTGAGTAACAGGCTACTCTCACTACTCTTAGTTATTATGGTGCACAGTGTAACCACTGAGGAAACGTGACAAATTACTTAAGATACAGAGCTGATTTATGTTGCAGTGCTTCCTGCAGCCGTATGAGTGTGTGTGATGATGCAAATTCTAAATATTATAGTGATAATTAGGGCTGCTCGATTATGGCAAAAATGATAATCACGATTATTTTCACTGAGATCTCGATTATTTGACAATATTTATTTAACAATAACAATGTTGAATAATGACTTTAAAGATTGTCAAAAAATAATATAAAATAGTGCAAATACTGATAACAGTGCAAATGTTTGCAATATAAGAAATAAATAAAAATGTAAACATCTATGTTTAGTGAACTTTGCAGTGTTGCTCTGTGGTGCAGCTACGACACTGTAGCAAAGTTTACACACTGTGTCTACTTGATCCACGTCTGACTCATGAACCCATAATGTTTCCAACCACTGAAGGTTTTTTACCTCTTTTCAACCAACAGCAGTCACTCTCCTCTCCAAATAACTTCTGCTGAGCTTTCCGAGCTTCCCTCGGGTCCTCTTAATCAGCGGTCCCCAACCCCCGGGCCTCGGACCGGTACCGGTCCGTGAGTCGTTTGGTACCGGGCCGCGAGAGTTGAGGCTCAGGTGTGAAATGTATAGTTTTCAGGGTTTTTTTATCGGTTTTCAGCGTTATTTTGTTATCGTTTTGATCGTTTACTCGGTTTTCCTGGGTCTTTTCACGTGTGTTATGAATAAATCTTCTTTTTTTCAGTACCGGTACTAGTTTTATTTTGTTGTATTTATCTGCGACACCTTAAAGGCCGGTCCATGAAAATATTGTCGGGCATAAACCGGTCCGTGGCGCAAAAAAGGTTGGAGACCGCTGCTGACACGTGTTCGAAACGCAGAGAGGTGCGCTCGATTTGCCACACGGAGCAGCGCGAGAGTAAAGCACGAGGGAGGGGCTAATAATCGGCTCAGTCATTTTTAATGATCGTTGAAAGCCCAGATCGTAATCGAGACTAAAATTCGATTAATTGAGCAGCCCTAGTGATAATAGACAGAAATCCAAACAACACATCACCGAAGACATTCTCAAATCTTGCAGGAACCTCGGTCAGACGTAGGATTCAGTGTTTGTGGGAATTTGCCACACGTGCAGAATTTGTTTTGCCATGAAAACAGAACAACCAGGCTCTGGAGGACTCATTCATCACACTCAATTCAAGAAGGAAAATTACTTAAGCTACTTAGAAGAAAGAGAAGGTGTGGCAATACATTTGTAGGCATGATTTATGTATTTTTTAGAATTAGAAAATGTTATTTATTTATTTTAACCTGCAACAAATTACAATTTGGCAGTACTGTACAGTTCTGTCAACTGTCTCGCTGAGCAGGTCAGGGTGGGAATAATTTCCATCAGTGTTGCCCATTATAGAGACTGCAACACATGATAGCTGCAGGTTTATGATACTCAGACAGTTGATATTTAGTTTGAAATGTATTTTCTGTAATCTTACAATGTTTTTATAATTGTACAGTCTAAGACACATTAAGCATCCTTTCATATTTGTCTCAAGAATGTCCCAATAAACAAACAATAAATATGTAAACATGTAGTCTATCAACTATAGTGCATATTGTAGACTCAGTGTACTGACTGTGTAGGAAAAAGGATGTTAGAGAAAAAAACAGGAGTTACTCTCCAGGCTTCTGTCAACAAAGTCAGCAAGATTTGTATGTCTGCAAAACAAAACCCAGGACAACAAATCTCCCATCCCGACCTCAACACCCGGCAACAGTAGGCAGGTTTCTATTCGTTCAACGATATAACACAGCGTCAACATGCTACATTACAAGTGCTTGCTCAGGACTTTCCTTCCTGTCAGAGAGCAAACGCCATAACCACAGGCAGCGAACTCTATCAAATAAACAAATCAATTCATTTTTAAGCCTTTCTTTAACACCACAGTGGAGAAAGTCGACAGGAGAGAAGGTGGGATGACACAGAACATGAATCCAGGTCCTTACAGTCAGATTCATGGGTCACCTGCCCAACCAGGTGACTTTCTTTCATGAAGCCAAGACAATCGGCCTCCGCTTCGCGTGGTTTGAATCTGTGCTCTTTGTCATTCTCCTTTTCCGACTGGAACCCACCTCCTTCCCACCTCCACTTTGGACAATGAATAGTGCCTCCACCTCCACTTTAAACTCTTCACCACCACCAGTGTCTAGACTCCAGGGGGTCTGGTCCTAAATCTTATCCCTGCTTGGATTTCATTCAGCCACGCTGGGTCAAACACATTCATTTCTCTATCACAATGAGTCATGTTCATTTCTCCCAAGTGATATCTCCTTATTGAAATGACAGAAAATAATCAAGCTGATATATTAACCCTTAAGGACCCACAGTGACACTGGTGTCACTGCCTCTTTACACTTAGAGACTTGGTTATATATGATTCATTTGATATAAGACCCCCGTAATTTTCATGAAAGTAGAAATAGGTCTGGGCTCTTAAGGGTTAAGATAGTTCTACAAGCAATGTCCCTATGGATTACAAATGCATGCACACATTTCCAAATAGCATCTGAAGGACAGGGTGAATATGGAGGGAGGATCTCTTGGCGCACAAAACTGATTTATTGCATTTCTAGTTGCAGAAATTAGGAATGACTTTCTTTAAGAGGGTTAAAGAAAGCTAAGGAGAATGAGGCAAAGAAGAGAGGGAAAAAGGATGGAAGAACTGAGAGAGAAGCAGATAAAAGCAATAACTAGAAGAAGAGAATTAGAAGTTCCTGACTATCAACAACAGCGGGACAGTGTGTACCCTTCACGAGTGCATGTCAGTGAGTCTTTGAAGGTGAAAGTCTGAGCAGATGAAAATGGAATAAAAAGGTTCAGATTCTTCTGAATAACAAAAGATCTGAGATACTAAACTGTTTTTATGTCTGCTGAAATTCCACAACTGCACCTTTTGTTATTTGTCAAAGGAGGGAAATTATTAGAGCTCCCTTTCCTCACAATGAATCATCAGATTCAGTGAATCATTCCAGCTGCCAGACAAAATAAAAAAAGACTAAAAAGCCTTCCTCTGAGTGTGTGAAGGCCAGGACGAGCCAGCTCTTGAGAGAGAGACAGACTGGACAGCAGTGCTTGGAAGCTTCTGGAGTGTTTTCCTGGCCGAAGCTCCAGTCAGACTCCTCGGTGTCCTTCAGAGTAAAAACAAAAACATTTGAAGTGTACGGCTCACAGCTAGAGAACATCTCCTATTTGTTATCACTTATGCTCCAGGCCCAGTTTACATTCTCCTGAGTGCGTCCACTGGGTTGTTCATCCGGAAATTTGTCCCCTACACCCCCTCCTGATTTAGATTTGGGGAGCAATAAAACTTGCTGAGTTGTTGCCTTGGACAAATAAACCGACCGAAGTGTTGATATAGAGACGTCTGAAAGAAACAAAAAAAGGGAAAAAAAGGAGGGCGAGGGGGGGCATGTCAGGAGGAGAGAGACAATGATAGCTGCTGGTCTCTCACTCCCTCCTGTTAAAGTTTCCGGCGAGCCAGTAAACATGGCAGCGTCTGTCTCCTGTGGGAGCTAAGGGAAATGTGTTTGTGTGAGAGTGCGTTGTTGAGTAGATGTGTGTGTTTATGGATGTTTGTGTGTGGTGATGTGCTGCTTGTCGGCGCATGTATGCATACACTGTCTGGGTGCTTGTCAGTGTGTGTGGAGGTCAACATTTCCTCTCTGTGAGGGAGTTGTACTGGGGCCAAATGCCCAGCTGCTCATAGGTGTCTGTTTACAGACTGATTCAGACCTAACAGGGAAGACTCACACTCACACGCACACACGCCTTGTGTCGTTCTCAGAGAATTCTCACAAAAAATGCAACATACAAGGTTTGCAAACTGATGCCGTGCGATTTGTTTGTAAGAGTGCACACTCAGAACGTCAGGTATTTAACCACATTAGTGCATTAGTAATTACATCACCTGAAACAGTTACAGACGTGGCACTTAAACTCAGTGATTCCAGGATTTACTTGTTAGACCACCGAGCGCATGTTCTGTAGTTAAAGGGTTTGCTCAGTTACTCAGAATAATGTGTAATCCTGACTGACTTTGACGGGCACATTTGAAAGCTGGACACAAATATCTACTCATGTAAAAGTGCCTGTAGTATAATGTAAATACACTGAAGTGTGCTGACGTCAGCGATTATTCTTCAAAACGAGTTTCACAACAGCAGTGAGTGCACGTTGGTCCCACGTCTCTCGTAGGTGATAAAACGGTGTGAGATGCGATGACTGTGAAGGGTAGAGTGCGTCACATTTGCATCGGTTTTTCCACAAGATGTACAGCATCTGTACTGTGAGACGCCGGGTTACCACAATACTGACAGAGACGACTCACAAAAACTCATCACACATAGATTCTTCTCAAAGTCCTGCTTCACATGGAAATGCACAGCCAGTGTTGTGAAGGGACAGATTTCATCCAGACACATAATCAGTTCATGAAGCTAATCCTAACCTAGCACCTTAAACATAATGGTTCGTATGCAGGACGAGCACTCAAAGTGCTTTATACAACTTCATTCCCCCATTCATGCAAGCACTTTTTTCTATGCTTTTCCTAAGTAACTGCTTCCTATCCAACATTCACACACATTCATACTCGATGGATCCATCACAGAACAACTCAGGTTAGTATCTTGCCCATTGAGACTGCCCATTTTCTGAGAATCATTTAGAGAAGCAACAAGCTTGATCAAGTCATGTGTTCTTCACATCAGAAAAATAAATTTGATTGAACATAAAACAATTCAAACAAAATACATGTAAAGTTTTCCTAAATATTATAATCTAATATGTTATGTTATATTAGTTAACTGTAAACAATAGATGGTTAATAGGATGGCGGTGTGGTGGTTAGCACTGCTGCCTCACATACAAAATGACACTGGTTCAAATCCCAGCTTGGGTCTCTGGTTACTGTAGATAAAATGCTTAATGTGTATATGTATCTATGTGTTTGGTACTACATATTTAGCCGTATATAATACATCGGTTAGTACTGACACTAAATGTCAGTAAAGAGTAATACATCTTTTTCTTCAAAGAAGGTTTAGTTAGAAGGGACAGAATATATATTAAATATCTCTTATAAGTACAGACCAAAAAATGAATCACAGGTAACAGAAAAATGTTTTATTGTGTATTCGTATACTGAAATGCTGAAAAGAACTTTCTTACAGATTAAGATTTCAGATTTTGTGTGCAATAAGTTGTGCACAAAGTGAGCACTAATAGCAAGTCGGTCACTGTGCAAAGAGCACTTCAGACTTATTGTTACGTGGTGCAGTTAGAAAGTCACACAGCTAAAAATCATAAGCCATACTCGAGCTGGGTGATCTCCCCTTCTTTAGCACGTCTGCACCTTTTCTGTGGATGCTGCTATTCCAGAAACTGCACTTTTTTTTCATTCTGTTCAATATATTTTTCTGTTTATCCAGAGGCTACTTTTAGCTTCTGGTTGGTCACCACAGCAGGTAGCGCTGCATGTTTGATGTGGCAGATTTTTATGCCACATGTCCTTCCTAATTCAATCCATAAGGGACTAAACTCAGTACCTGATTATAACCAATTGATTGTAACCAACTAGGCTATTGAGGAACTTTACAATATATAAAAATAGTACATATTTAGATTTCTATCCTATCAGGACTTCATGTATACCTGTTGCTTGTAGAGTCCTTATGTTGATATAAATAACAAACTGATTTTTTCTAAACCATCACTAGTTTTTTACTCATTTGAATTTCCTTCCTATATGTACACGATGACAGTGTCAGTATGTAAGTTATTGAACACGAAGTTCTTCTTCTTTCAGCACAGCTTAAATACATATGTACAACATCACACTGAGACTAACGATGATGAAAGGACGTTTTAACCACGTTAGGGCAGATAATCCTCTATGAGTGAGACACTTGCGCCTCACATGAACAGAACAGAAAGAATCACTGTTACTTTTCCTTTTTTGTCATAAATAACATTTCCGAGAGGACACGGAAATGATTCCAAGTGATAACGAGACTTAACAAGGATTTTGTCTTGTTTTCTGCTCTCTCCTCGCCAACACCAGACCCCGTGATTCTAGTCTAGCGATTTAATTTGGGTCTAAATGATGATTTGTGCTGTGTGTAAAAAGATCTGTGCTAAAAGATCAACTATAGTATGTCAGCAATATGCAGTAGACAGCCTGAATTCAAACAGAGAGGATCCATCCTACTGCTCTAATTGAATTGAGCAACAACTAAAACTGTTTCTTGGAACTTGCTGTGTCTAAAATTTTAATGAAATTAAAATTCATTGCCATGTTAAATAGTATCCTACATAATGCTTACAATGTAGCAAAAGACAGTTACAGAATTTGTCAATGTATCATATTAGACTTTGTATTAAATTCACTTCAGTTTTGCTACATCGTATTCTATGTAACAAAACTTGCTACAAAGTTGCAGGGCAGCCTGGCTTTTCTCATTAAAAGTTAGGCCTTGTCGCTCTTACATATGTTAATCCGGTCGTTAAGTGATGACGTGACGAATCCTACTTTCGGGCCTAAAGTAGTCTGCGTTTAATATGGCTTTTGTGTTGTTAACATGTTTAATGTTTTGTATTTTCTTCTATTTAATCTCAAAAAGCTCCTAAAACAGTCAGTGATCACTGTTGACCTTCCTCGGCTTTTATTACCGCTAATCATTTATTTAAGCTCAGTTTTTAAAACCTTAGGATGTAACTACAGCCCAGCCCATGCAGCAGTATATGAATGACTAACCTCGTATTGTGGATGGATTATCTCAGTTGTTCTCCTGGATGAAGTTTGGTCCTTTTACAGCATCCTGCCATGCGATTACATTTGTTCCTGACCACCGAGAACACTCATGTTAACTTTTATCGAGTGGAAAAAAAGTTAGCTTGTTTATATTATGCTAACATAGCTGTGTCGCTAGCGGTCACGTAGCACATCATTATATACCAGCTAGCCAAACTTCAGTAACCCTACAAACGTCACTGCTGTTTAGTTTTCTGTCTTCATTTATGTTGGAAGTGATAACAGAGCTGTACGTTTGAATTTGTTCCCAAAACAGTCAGGACATGCTATATTGTATTTAGATAGAAGCTAGCGAGCTAACTTCCTGCTAACTTCTAACTCCGTTAAATGTCATAAATTCCGTTTTCATGGATGCCTGGATGTTAAACTCAATTGTTACACCTGGTAGAGCAGAACGCTGATCATTTTATTAAAGATGAAAGACTTTAGACAGTTTTTCAACTCTCAGTAATGCCATAGTGATCGTTTGATATATGGACCTGCAGCGGAGTTTAGGCCCAGACACGGCTAGTTACGTCAGACTGAACGACCGGATTGGTAAGGGGACTGGAGGAGTGCGAGTGGGCTTAGAGGGAAACCTGGACGATTAGAATTACACCTGTGTGTGTGTGTGTGTGTGTGTATGTGTGTGCGTATGTGTGTGCGCGCTCTATAGTGACACGCAGCTGGGGTTAGAGAGACTGATTCCAGGTAATATGAAGTGAAATTCAAATTGCAAAACAGAAACAGATTTTTTCAATATTTTGGTAGAAACCGTGTGTGTGTGTGTGTGTGTGTGTGTGTGTGTGTGTGTGTGTGTGTATTAAGGGTATAAGGGTTGCCCTTATGTTTTTAACTAAGGCCTAGTTTGGAGGCACACTGGTGCACACACACACACGTGACATGACCCTGGCTGACGGCTGATGACTGAGGCCTCTTCAACAACACACTTCTGACCTTTAACCCCTCACCCCTCAGACCAGCCTCCATTACCTCACAATTACATCCTACAAATGGTTTTCCCTAGGAAGTGCGCACGTATGCTTGTGTGTGCTTGTGTGTCAGTGTTAGTCCTTCTTTTCACCTTCTTTCTTCCTTCGTCCACGCCTTCGTTGATCCATTTAGTTTTCACATACTTTCTTTAACCATCTTGGTTTCTCCATTTTAATTCAATTTAATACACTTGTATTTGTATATAGCAAGACACATAGGTGCTTATATGTCCATTATGCATCATTTAATTCCTTCTTCCATCTGTTTTTTTTGCTCTCTTGTTAAAATTCCTTTCATACATACAGATTTTTTAGGAATAAAATTTCTCTTTTTTTAATGTTTGACTACTTTCCGACCCAAATGTTCATACGGACAAATAAAACAGTATATTTCCATAAAATCAAAAACAATCATTTAGCCATACACATACATACACATATACAGATACATATATGGATCGATGTTGTCAAGTGAATGCATCCACATTTAGATTTTGCACAGATAATGTTTTCTTCAGAGACGAGAGCACCCCAGGATACTGATTTGGCCTGAACCCCCAGAGGTCATATGGTCTGACCTTTAGGAAGCAGTCAGCAGCAAGCCCACAGGGTTGCAGGTAGATTAATGCACACTACACACACACACACACACACACACACACAATGATATGACGAGTGACATGTCAGAGAGCAGCAGCATGTGCACATATGGATGGCTTGAGGGGAAACCAAGCTGTCGCCTCTCAATGAACTCTAACAAAAGGACTATTGAAAATAACAAGACGGGCTCTCACAGTGGCAGTTCAAGAAAAAAAAGTTTCCCTTTGTTAGTCATGGCAACTTCTCAGTGCCGTGCCATTCAAACACCAGATCCTCTCAGCGGTGCCAAACAGGTTTTACGAGGCTTCACTGCACTTTGAAGAGAAGACCACTGGGTGCAGGTATCAGAATACCAACATCCGACTTTGGCATCTTAGCCTGAAAACATTTCTGATGTTGCACATCGCAACGATGAAGTTTGTTGCACATTACGATGCTTTAAAACGAATACGGTTTCCTTTCAAACGTCTGTGCAGATGATTTTTACATCAGTAAAACTACCCAGTGGTTATTCTTGGGTTTTACATAGCCTTATAAAAGTCTTCAACTTGCTGGAGTGTATGCTTGCGCTCTTACATAGGAAGTGTCGGGGATCTGGCTTGGGTTCAGTGCACTTTATACTCCTACCACAATGTTTATTATTTCAATATTGGTCAAAGATTGGAATCCCATCCCTAAAACACGCATGAGTCTAATCATTTCAGTCCAACTGAGGTCTTGTACTGCCATCAAATGCACAAAACTGTCTGAGCAGGAAAGTTTTCAGGGAGGGGGATGCCCGATTGGAAACTCCGGCATCAGTCTGCCTTTATGTTGCATGATTGAGCTTCTTCGTTCTCTGCACTGCTTCCCATAAGATCTAACTTAAGGCCTTCATCCAGTTCCCAACACAGTTTTCCACTTAAAGGCCACTTTTGACTTGAGTCTGTGCACTACCTAAAGATGCAATTTCAACTTTTTAGGCACTAAAAGGTACTGGTAACACAATACCCTCATCAGGATTTTCAAGTACAAGCTCAAGTACAAGCGGCGTGTGTGTGTGTGTGCGCACGCCTTTATGTCTGACCAATGCTATAGACGGATGGGATCATCAATTCTTATTTAAGGCCATTTCATTTCATATGACACCCTCTCATTACAATAAATTGACTGGTCATAGCCGTTTTGCAACGGATGTCGAGTCGGTGTGTAATTTCCCAGCGGCTCAATTTAAGATAATGGTATATTGTAAGAAGCAGAAAGAAACATAACCTTTTTGCCTCAGCAGCGTTCAAACATTCAGTTAGGCATGATATATGGGCTGAAAACATTGACGATATCAGAATTTTCAAACGTGGTGGAGAGAAAATAAACAGTAGGGACATGAGAGAGGGTGAAGGAGCACACACAAATATCAATAAACACTCCTCTTCCGTCTCGGAAGCTTCCTGCTTTATTTGATTAGGCCGAAGATGGAGGGAGGGTTGGGGGAGAAAAAACAGCAGTCATGCTCTTTTGCTTTTCTTCCTCCTTTCCCTTCCTTCACAATCTCTAGCCTCTCCTTAATGGGAATGGGAAGTTTGGGAAGTGGAGGAGAGGGGTGGGCTGCAGCTAGCCTCAGCCTAACCTCCCCCATCTGGACCGGAGGGGAGGGGGCAACTTGCCAGCCTCTAGGCTACTCCCCAACCCTTCCCAGCTGTTGGCTGTTCAGGGGCAGAGCCCGACCCCCTCCCCACCCACCACCCCCAAGTGTGTGTTTTTGGTGGGCTTGAGAAAGCATTTTTTCATAAACAATTGCCATATCCTCCACCAGCTGTTGACCCCATGGCTCCTGTCCCTGAGCAGAGCTTGGGAAGCAGGCAGAGTGGAATGGTTTTCATTTAGGAGACTCTGCTTTGCAGGGGAGACTTGCTAAAGGGTGCTTGGCCCCAGTACTGTTAGCACGCTAGCTATAATACAGCCTAGATAGGTCATTGGTTGGGGGCACGAGATGTTAGCTGATAGCAGCCACGGTGACAGCACCTTGTGTTTTGAGGATCTAGCTGGGGGCTCAAGGTGCTTAGACTCAAGTGGCTTCAATATCTGTTTGGCAGAAACCATCTTAGTAGAATTGATGCTAAAACTGATCCTTTTACTGTTGCATTCTTTAGCTTTTTGATAACCTGGGGACAAAAACAAGCTGAAGTTGAAATATTACAAATGTCCAGGAGTTTTTCTGTGACGCTGAGCAATGATTGCACTTTCTTTGCATGAAATCAGTAATTTTGTAATTATTTTTTTTGCTCTTCTGAGCTGCAGCAGCTTGAACGAGGATTCAAACTCTACACCGCTGGGGTCAAACATAAGGCGCTCGGACCAGAAGGGGTACACCAAACAGTCCAGTCTGTAGAAAATATTGGACATTCTGGACATTGTTTTCACTTCATCACTTAAATCACTTTAAGCATATTTGTACTGCACAAGACACTAAATAATGTGGATTGCACAACACTGGACATTATATTCCTCATTTCCAGTTAATACTTGTACAGCTGCTGTTATTGTGTATATATATATTTATATTTCTTCATACATTCTTATATATTTCTATACTGTGTATTTTGTTGTACAGTTATTTTATTTTCAACTTTAATTTATATATTTTATCTTATTCTTTCCCAGTTAAATTTACCCTTCATTCTAATTTGTGTTGTACAGTTATCTCATTTTTAACTTAATTTTTATATTTTATTCCTTCCTAGTTAAATTTACCCCTTTTTAATTTTCATATTTATTTCCTATCTTATTCATAGCCTTTTCTTTTTTTCTTTAGGTCACGAGCAGTTGTCTAAGCATTTCACTGCATATCGTACTGTGTATGACTGTGTATGTGACAAATAAAATTTGAATTTGAATTTGGTGAAATATTATTTACCTGTAGTCTGGCTGTGTAGTTATAGCTCTTTCACAACAGTGTCTATTAAATTCTGTATTGGGAAAAAAAGGACATAAACCACATGCGTTTCTGAAACATTGGCTCAGTGTGGCCCAGAAGTCTCTCAAACTTTCACTTTAAAACTTTACCTGAAGATGCTGGTCGTCAACAGGCTAGAACAGCAATCCCGGGGGTTTGGTACCGGGCATCGAGAGACCATAATTTTTTTTTAATAATTGCGTGGAATGAGTCTTGAGTTGAATGTTTTTAACAGGCAAAAAAATACTTCAATAAGTAAATGTTAAATTTTCTTGGGTAAAACAGACTTAAAACCGTGATCTGATCCGAACCGTGAGATTTTTGATCCGTTGCACCACTAGTTGTCAATAATAAAAAGGTGAACTGACATCTTTCTAAAGGTTAATGATTGCTTGGCCAGAAAACAAAAATTCCTGCTGCCTGAAGGGGATCGACTCTACGTAGCAACTAACATAGCATACTATAAGAAAACCAAGTTCAGCTTTAGATATATGCTTATGCATCTACACTGGGAGTGCTCCCAGGAAGCAACAACAAAAGAGGAAAAAAACCAAGCAAACAAAAAGGCTGCACAGTGCAGAGTGCCAAACAGGAAATAACAAAAGACGCCATCGCCAACAACTACTCCCGTGTCCTAAAAGAGCCGTCCCATTGAACGCGTTGATGAAAAATGGATTGCATGCTTGCCAGTCAAGGTGAGTACAGGTGCCAATGCACTATGTATAAAATCAGATGGCATGTTTGTGCTGATGCAGTATGCATGAGGCGGCTGGGCCTCATGCAACATTCAGCACGCTGGGGAGGCCGTAGGTGCGGCCAGCACAGCCTGCAGCCAAAACGTCCGCACCTCCGAGTGCGTACGTGTGAGCTCAAACTGAGCTTTGTCACAGCTGGCTGGTGGATCCACACATTTAGAAACACAACTGGGATGCGACTCACGCAACTGCAAACACGCCTCAGCTCAGAGGGCCTGCATTACACAAAAAAGCTATTTTTCTACTTGTTTCATAAAACACGTGCAAACGCACACAGGAACACACCCAGACAACATGCACACTTTGGCCTGGCAGACAGTCTTTGCTCGGGCATCGCATTTGAACTTTCACCTCAAGTGTCGAACACACACGCGCACACACACACACACACACGATCGCTTTCTTTGTACTGGTCTGCCTTGGAATTGCATGGTAATACTTCATTATGGCAGCACTGTAATTTAGGGGGAATGAGCACTTCAAACGAACGGCAACCCACACACAAGCACACAGACAGGCTTACTGTAAATGTGCGTAACCTAGAGTTCTGCTGGGACCAGAATCAGGGTTTTTTCCACAACATTCCCAGAACGCTCCAAAATACACCCGGACAGTAATCAGAGGCACGCTGTGAGGTTATAATTGTTGGAGCTGATTACAAAGTGGAGAGTAATGATTCAAATTGGGAGAGGAGTGCAACACAGACTTGTACATAGCAAAATGTGAACTCGGGGACACAGGGTGTCAGCAGGGTTCACATTATTAAGCCTGCCTATACTGAAGTTACGCTTGGTGGCTCTTTGAACTTTGCAAAGATGGACCTTCTTCCTTGCCCGCAAATCACTTGACTGTGGTGTGACGTTCTTCTGTGAGATTCACAGCTTGTTAAGACAAATAAACCAAATGCTCTTCAGCAGGTAGCTGTATGCACATCCAAGTATTTAAGAAGGTGACACAGTTTGGTTATTTTGTCTTTACGTGTGGTTACATTCGATTTTGTAAGTGAATCGTTCAAGGTGTGATTGATAAGCACAGGTAACAAAATTATCACATTACTTTTAAATAGTCTCTGCTGTCGGCATACAAGCAGCGCGTCTGTTTCTTCGATGACATGTTGACATATTTAATGACATATTGAGGAGACAAAAGGTTGGAGTTGATTCCAAATGCAGAACTTATTAGTTAGGAGAGACAGAAATCAACAATTAAGTCAGATCTTCGAAAAGAAAGGAACGTGCTGTTGAGCTCGACGACACAAAAATGACAACTGAAGAAAGCTAAAGTGAATTTTTTCCTTGGTAAAGAAAAATCCCCTCACAGGATCGAGCCATTTCACGAATACTCACGCAGCCTTGTTGCGGTCAAACTCTACAATCAAGCAATGCCTTCATACGTGTAAATACAGAGCGTTTATGCCAAGGGTTTACATGCGAACCACTGGTAACAATCAAGAAGAGAAATCTAGAAAAAGAAGGACTTAACATAATCAATCAAACATGGTGGAGATGTATGGCTGCCAGTGGAACCAGTACACTAGCAATTGTCCCAAACGGATAGGATGTCACATTGCAGTAATGATAAATACTCCCCCAAAATATAGGGGCAAATGCAAATCTGGAGCTTCTCGAGGCACAGAAAGGAGTCACTTAAGAGACCACAGTCCTAATTAGCATGCTTACTTTTCCCCAATACAAATCTGAGGGCAGAGGACCCACAAACAAGCAGTAACTGAACGTGGCTCCATTAAAGCCCTGCCAAAGCATCTTTAGGGAGGATAGTTTGGCTATGTCACTGGATTCCACATAGTTGGCGAGAAAAACTTGCAGCCACTTAATACTTTTGGACTTATGAAAGCGCATATCACACATAAGCGTGCGTGCATTTACAATTCTGCATGATAGTGTACGGATAAAAGAAATGTTCTACTTGGTTATTAAGGAAATGTTGTGTCTATTTATTCATTTGGTTTAAGCAAAGATCCCCTTCATCCCCTTAATGTGCTTCTTATTTATGTTTATGTCTTGATGCAACTGTTGGTGCAATATCAATAAAACTGAGTCAAATTGCATTCAGAGAGAAAACTCCAACAATTAGATGAGCCCCTATGAGCAAGCACTTGGCGACACTGGAAGGAAACTTTCTCTTGTAACAGGAAGAAACCTCAGCCAGAAACAAGATCAACATGGGGTAGGGTCTGCCATGACCGGCTGAGGGGCGAGGAGAAAGAGGGAAAAGGAGAGTAGGTACACACTATAGGAGAGAAGTGGTTTATAAGGGCATGTGGAGTGAAAAGAGGTGAGAGAAAAGAAATACTCAGTGCATCACAAGCCTGACGGTTCAGGTTCACCTGCTCCAGCCCGAACTATCATCTTAATCACAAAGGAAACATAGAGAGGACGTCTATGGCACTACAACAACTTGTACAGAAGAATTTTAATTTGCAAATGAGGAGAAGCTAAAATGGGAGAAATATGATCCCTCTTTCTAGTTCTTGTCAGAACTTTCATCAGGTATCTGTACCTATGAATAACACATAACACACATGCACATAGACAGGACTTCAATTCACACTCAAACATGCTGCACAGAGGTCTACGTAATGACAGGCTGTCCTCTGTCCTCACAAATTCACTGTGATGTTCAAATGAGCTGGAATTGAGAATAAATGATGTAGTATGGGCATCTGTGTGAGACCGTGCACATCTCTAAAACCTCCCAGCCTAAAGCAAAACATGTACAAGTTTAATGATAATGCAATATGGAAACATTTACTGAAAATCACATGGATTACATAATGGATATTTACATGTGAAATAAGATTGGATACTTTGAATACAGAAAAATACAACTTTAGGGACTCGTTATTACAGACAAGATAAATTTATTGGTTACTGAAACCAGCCGTCGACACATAATACTGAGGTGGTCCAGGATACAGTGATCCTGTTTGACACACGTGCACCACAACAACTGAAGGGTTCAACTGAAAGGTGAGAATCTTTCATCTCTCTCAGTTTAGAAAGAAAAGCTCTTCTTTTAGCCGGGCCAACGCTATAGGCAATATAGCGGCAATACCTGGTATCACAGCAGTGAAAGCAAACAGTCTGGGTGAAAACTATCGAAACACTTTACATGGATACCATTAAATACTAGGGGTGCAACGATACTCGTATCGATATTGAACCGTTCGATACAGTGCTTTCGGTTCGGTACGCATATGTATTGAACAATGCAAAATTTAAAATTTATTTGATCAACTTTTCTTCTGACGATGCTGTCTGTGTTGAGCGCTCAGTGGATCTGCGCTCGACAGTGCAGCCTAGGCGGAGTAGTCGAACGCAGATTCACTGAGTGCAGGGCAAGCTAGCAAGACAGAAGCTAAGCTCGTTGCAACATGGCAAATTGAACCCCCCCACCCTCATTCAGATCTGGCCTTTGGAACTATTTTGGTTTTCATGTGACGTATGACCCTGAAGGTAAGCGCGTCATAGACAAAAGTAAAACAGTATGTCGGATGTGCCACGCAATGCTCAATTACATGGGTGGGAACTAGTGTGTTAGCGCAGTTAGCTCAGTTAGCTCGTTAGCGTGTTGACGCCGTCTAGCCCCACGCACGGGGCGATCCGTGGTAGCTCGTTAACGGAGATTTGCGGCGTTATGGCGTTAATGTTATTTCAACGAGATTAACGCTGACAGCACTAGTGGGAACACAACGAATATGACTGCACATTTACTCCGACATCATCCTCGTGCAAAGACAAGTGGAAGCAGACAAAAACAACAAGCACGCATGCTACAAACTTTAGCCGAGTCATTTAGACAGCCGTTAGCACATGATTCTCCTTATGGGGACCTGATATGTTTAATATGCTGCTGAGAATATAGCCCAGAAGAAGCGTATAGTAGAGCTTTTATTTTGGAAAGAGACATTTCTCTGTAATAAACTCTCTTTTCCAAAGATGAGGGATTTCTCCATCAGATAGATTTATTATTTTATTACTTTGTTGTTTCAGCAACATTAAATTTAAAAACTGTACTTTTGAGTTAAAATATATATTTATAATTTTAATAAATGACAAATTAAAAAGGCATGAACATTTTTTTTGTATCGAAAAAATATCGGACCGTGACACCAAAGTATCGAACCGAACCGTGAATTTTGTGTATCGTTGCACCCCTAATATATACATAAATAAAAACTAGTGAAGTGTTTTGGCTCCAGGTCACAACAGGCACTGTTATAATGCAGAAGCTTCACACCTGATGACAGGCTAGGACGGGAGCTTTTTTCCTGCTGGTTTGTTGAGAGTACAGCGACGTTCATAGTAGCACACGGCAGAATTCTTATTACTCACGAAAGCAAATGTTCAGAAAAGAGGTGCCAATGCAGACTATTTCCATTATCATCACCTAATAGGGAAGCACTCCTACAAGGTCGTTTCTATAAAAAAATGTAATATCTGCTTATGCCAGACTGTATGTGCAGCGAGGAAACTCTGGATGAGTCTCATATTGTCGATTACTCTGCAGACACGAGTGCACTTGTGCACTTCCTCTCTCATTCTGTGACCCTTCTTTCCATCCTAAGATGGACGTATAATATGTGCTTTATTCTCTGCCTAAAGGGCAAATGCTGTAGAGTGTGCGCTGAATATGTTTGTGCGAGTTCCTGTGCAGAAAAATTGAATCACAAAAGATGCAGCTGAGCCCAATGTCCTGTGGTTCAGTCCCCAGTGAAAGCTGTGAGGACTGTGTAACTGCTCCTCATGAGGCAGCTGATATTCGGAAACAGAATATTTCATGTATATTTAATAAAACCTAAGAAATAATGTACTTGTTGGTGTTAATTTTAAGTGTATAACATGTACTCTAAAAAAGCTCAATTATTTTAGGCCATGTCATATTTTTCCCATTGTTAAAGCAAATGACCTCTCCATCACCTTTCTCAGGAGTTACACAAATTATAATATAATATAGAGATTTAGTAGCTACTTTATTAACTTTTCCTGCTTGTTAATGGTAACAAGAAGCTCTTTCAAACAGTATATTAGGAGGCTGCAACTCAATTTATGCAGACTGGGTCAACAGGTTAAGCTACAGTTAGACCGAATGCTTGAATGGGCAAGAATCCTGCTCTACTGTATGTTACACTCCATACATTTGGAGAAACTAGCTTAAATTTTAACTTTAGGACTCATTTCTTTAACAGTAAATGTTTAATTTGGGAATGACATCTTTGTGATTTCTGACTCTGTGGAAGATTTTGTTTTTACGTCCACAACAGCAAAGCCTTGTTTCAATGAATTATAGCACAAAGCCGGGTTCTCCCACACTCCTGTTTACAACAGAGTCTGTTGGGCAGCTCCAAACATCACCACCCAACATGCCCATTCATTTTTAAAATGTTGACCTGTACAGTTATAGGCTATAAATGGATGAGCGTCCCTTCTGAGTGGTTGAACGAAAAAAGGAATTTTTCTGGAACATGACCAACGAACTTTATTTGCCAACCTGACCTCTGACCCCTACAGCAGTACGGTTAAACTTGTGACTGGTGCACCATTGACACAACCCTTCTATTACAGGTTCCTGGCTGAAGCACCTGATGGATAGGAACAAAAGGAAAAATATAAATATGGCCTTTGGTAAATTACTATATTAAGTGGTATAAAGACTTTTTACAGGCACTAAGACAGTTTTTCTAATACATCTAATGATTTTATTTAAGCGACTTGGGTTCAGGATGGCTACTATCTATAAGGCCATAACAGAACAAAAACAAATGGTTACACAAACAGAAAGGCAGAAAAGTAGAAAGCTGTCCATCTTCCTTTCTTCCTCCTCCTCCTCCTCCTCCAACTCCTCCTTCCGCCTGTCCTCTTCTCTCATACACCAATGATAAAACAATGGTTGGGTAGTGAAGAGAGGGGGAAAGGTGGAAGGATGGATGGATGGACAATGAAAATGATGCATGCTTGTGAGGAACAAAAGCAAAGCAAATCAATTGAACTGAGGTGACTGGCAGAGCGAGGACTTCTGTTTTTTAGGAATAACCTGCAGGAGACAAACAGGAAATAAAAACAAAAAAAGTTTGCCTTTAAATCTTTGCTGGTGAGATAGATGTCAAGTTTTGATAGCATGCTCGTTTTTCCTCAGCATATCCAGGGTTGGAGGGTGGATGAGTGAGTAAAGCATGTAGTTAGTTTGAGTACATATAACCCCAAAGACCCCCATTTGTCCTCAGCAGCTTCTCTTGTAGCCTAAAACGTTAGATGAGACGGAAACATTGTTGCAACTTTTCACCATTTGCACAGTTTATGAAGGAGCTGCACGGGATTGTTTTTTTAAAAATCGAATTGTATAAATCTTAAAGGCCAAATTAAACTTGACTTTCTGCAGCATTATCAGCAAGCTCAGAGTAAAATGTAATTTGAACTGCGACCAACCAGAACAACTAAACGAAGATGAGATATCTGTGTTCATATTAAACACACCGACCTGCACAGCAAAGAAAAGTTCAAGTGGACATCTGTCAAACACATTCTTTAGAGCAAATGAAACTGGTTCCCAGTTTAAAAAACAATCAAGTCCACGTTTAACCCTTTAAAACCGGTCGGAGCGGGCACGCTCTGTTTGTAACTATTTTTAAATCCCGGTAGCTCTGCAACCACGTGAGCCAGAGCAATAATTTTTTTTGCATATGAAACCTGAGGAGTTGTACTTACATCTTATGCCATCAGCTTGTCCTCGGTCACAGTTTCCTTCCACATATAACTTTGCAAAAACTGCATAAAAAGCACTTGCAGCAACAAAAACATAATATTCCAGAAACACGCTTTGCCGATCCGGTCAGCTGTTCATAACACTTCCTACATTGGATTAGACGTCAGCGCGAACTATCGCATGTCCGCCATGACCTGCCCGAAACCGGAAGTGACGTCATTTTGCGGAAATGTAGTTTTTTACCGTCCGGGCCTCAATGAGCCTATACTGGTGTTTTTAAAAGTTATCTTTGACTTTATGACTTTCTGTGTGGTTTCTGGGATGCTTAGGACTCATATTGCACTGCTGGAAATAGTTTATTTTGATGCATATGCTGCTTTTTTTTGCAAATTTGCATTATAATATTTATTTTCGTTTTTCCTGCAGTATATAAAAATTGGTGTATTTCAAAAATAAAACTATGAAGACACTCAAAATAAATTTCCTGTGGTGGGAAACTATTTTGTGCAACTTTTTTGTATTTACAGTTTTGAGGGATAAGCCTCTTAAATTTCTCTAACTAGAAATATATGTTAAAAAAACAAAAACGATTTTCAATTTTTTTGTAGTTTATTCCACTTTTTTGCAATTTATGTAATTACTATACACTTAATTCATACATATTATTAAACTCTAGGCTGTAATGGTTGTATTGATGTATAGCAACTTGAAATGCTCCCAAAAATGGCTCCACAGCATGTAAACATATAATATAAGCTCTGGCAGACTTGGTTCTATGGTAGGTCTTAAAGGGTTAAAGAGCCCTTTGGCTTTTCTATGGCAGCTTTTGGTGCTAGTAGTAAAGAACTTTTGGCTATGATAACGCTCACAGGTTGCCACTAGCATGGTTAAACCACTCTCGAGCAACGATATTGCCCACTTACTGATGTCGACCTTGGAACGGGACACATGCAACTAAACTGAGGTAAACTGTAATCAGCAAGGTGAGTAAAAAGATTAGTAATCACGGAGGAGTTTTGGCAGAGCTGCAGGCAACAGGAATGCAGCAGTGCTGACTGGGAAAACACAACCCCCTCATTTAGCCTGATGGAACTGTAAAGTAGCTAACACACGCAGGGGCAATTTTGGCTGTTTGTGTGTCACTATGTGTGCTTCATTAGCGTGCACCTTGGCGTTGTGTATTTCTTGTGCGTGAGTGTAATGGGTACCGTGTGCTTGCTGAGGTCTTGTTTGCCCATCTTAAGTCAATTAAAAGGAAATAAGGCGGCTCTGACCGGCCCGTGAACCAGCTCCCTCAGCTGAGAGCATGTCTGCACAAAAAACACACACACACACGCACACACGCACGCACACAGGCTAACACAGGGAGGCTGATAATGCTCCACTACTGGCAATCGACCCTGTGCCCTGCTGTGTGAGAAACAATGGCTGTGAGGCTGGGCGAGCACGTATATGTGCACACACGTGTGTGTTTGCGAGCGCCTGTGTGCGTGGCTGCTTGTGTGTGCAAGTTTGCGTTAAGTACGGCATGTCTGACGAGGCTTCAGAGGGAAACAGTTTAAGACAATATTAGACACAAATGCTGAACACACGTGCACACATTCCTGCTCTTGCAACAGAGCGCCAAAGAACACAATCGCATCCTACAGGTAGGATCGGCAGCACAAAACACGCAGACGCGCTGCGCCTTGTTAATCGAAAGCTTCGGCTTGTACTGTCATTAAGCTGAGACAAGTTACTGAAAAAACACTGGTCTAAAACTAGATCCTGCAGTTGTGGTTAGAAGTTTACATACACCCATCATGGGCATGAATGTCACGGTGATTGTGGGCTTTTAATGATTTCTTTGAACTGTTCTTTTTCCAGGGTGGAATGATTATACAGCATACATCTTTAATGACATCATAAAACAAGGATTACATTTATTTTTTAAACTTCACTAAACTACACAGGGTCCCAAGTAACCTACTAACAGATAAAGGCTCCAACAAACAACACGGCTATAATAAGCAGAGCGCTCGCTGACAGACTGCAGCAATCATCGTTGTAAAAATGACCTCACAGGTGGCTACGACAAAATAGGAAACACACTTTAATAAATGAATGTAAAAGCAGAAAAATTAGCGTTTGTCATACTGTCTACATCTGCCTGCAACCTCTCTCCCATCCACTAGTCCCACTGCTCCGCCTCAGTCTGCAGCAGTGTTGCCAACTCCTCAGTAAGGAAAATCGCTATTGACTGTCCTAAAAGTCGCTAGAAGTCGCTAAATGACGTCATTGCCTAATTTGCATAATTGGTCATGCTAATGTAATTGTAACCTACGTTGTTGGAGAAAGAAATAACATCGTGGACGAGACAAAGTGAGCAAAAAATGTCCTAAATGCATTTAGAGTTTATTTAGAACTACAAATTAAATTTATTTTAGCAATTATTGTTTTTTTTAAATGTCACAATTCCAACCCTGCTCCTTTATCCGGGCTTGGACCGGCAAAAGTGACCCGAAATAGGCACTCTGGTGGAGTTACTTTGTGTGTTTATAAGTAGTTTTAAACCTGATCCACAAAACAGCATAACAGTAAAAGAAGAACTGATTGCGTTACAGTCAGTGCGGGAGCAGCAGCTTCGCTCATGCGTGATTCATTTGCAGTTGTGACGCACAGGTGTGAACGTCTCCTGCCCTGATAGCAGCTGGGGGAGGCCTATCCTCCGCCCGTGAGCGCCTTGGAACGGGTGAGGTGCCCACGGCAGCACCGCTGCTTGTTGAGAGTAAATGCGTTACGCGCTTTCACGTCAAAAAGTCGTCATAAATAAGTCTCCAATAACACCAGAAAAAGTCGCCAGATTTGTTGCTAGTCGCTTTTTAGAAAAAAAAGTCGCTAAGGGGTCTGAAAACTCGCTAAATATAGCGACAAAGTCGCTAAGTTGGCAACACTGGTCTGCAGCTCTTTACGTCCTCAGCTCTGCTTTTGCTCTGATTGGTTCTCCACACTCTGAACTCTGATCAGCTTCACTTCCCCTGCTGCTCTGCACAGCCAGCAACCCTCTGCTTCTCCACGTGTCCGTGATCCGCTCTGTGACAGCTCAATATTCCACCTGCGCTCCATTCAGCCGCCAATGATTATTCATCTTTTATCTAACTAGTCTGTTTATCAGTAATGGCTAATATTGCTAATAGTTCTCACAGCAAGAAGGTCCTGAGTTCAATTCCACCACCAGGCCGGGGTCTTTCTGTGTGGATGTTCTTCCTGTGTTTGTATGGGTTCGCTCCACGTACTCCGGCTTCCTCCCACGGTTTAGTTTTGAAAAAATATTTTTTTATGTTGATATATTAGGTGTGCCCAGGGTTCCTTTGTCACCGTGCTTAGTAGTTATGCTTCGAGTTGGTTCCTGTGTGAGTTTTCCTTCCCTCCATGCTGATGTAGATCGTCTACACCTGTGTCTCCTTCCCTCAGCTGTTTCCACTTCACTGATTACCCCATGTGTAAAAATAGCACCATCTTTCTTTCGGTCTTTCTCGTAGCAACTTGGTGTGATTCTCTCGGTGTACTCCTGTGGGTAGTGGGATTTTTTTCTGTTGAATTTTGGGTTTTCAGCCTAAATAAAAACTGCTATTTTTGTATCACAAGAGCAGTCACCTCAAGGCACTTTACAGGTAAAGACCCTACAATAAGACAGAGACATCAAATGAGCTTAAAGGAAACACTGGGAAGGAAAAACGACTTTTTAACAGGAAGAAATCTGCAGCAGAACCAGGCTCAGGGGAGGACGTTTATATGTGTTTAATCTGTACATTGAAGGACATGTCCTCGTCTGAGTTTCAGCACTATGAAGACACTTCTTACTAGGCTATATTGCCATGGTAACTTGGCTGTAAACAGTTTTGTAGTGTTATAATCCAAAAACAGGGCAACTAGTTTGTGCCTGCTGATTCGATATCAAATTGAACAGTAGACAAAACATTTTTATCTTTATTCTTATTCTGTATACATGCTCTCAAAGCATTAAATACCAGCTGAAAGAATTAATTAATTAAATTAAAAAAAAATTAATACTTTAATTAAAAGAGCCGGACCTGATTACTACCAGACCATCTCTTATGTTAACTTCACATCACAACAAATATCAGCAATAATATCGGAATTTAGCATAAATTCCCACATGGTTTAACCGAGGAGCTCCGGGTATTTGGAGGTACTTCATAATCTGATGACTGTGTGCCAACATACTCAGCACCTCATGAGACAGAGACACTGAATGTGTAGAATTAAACTCATTTACTAATTCAGGATTTCTGTTACTACGTGCGAACCAACTGCAATGACCCCTGTTTACTAGGACACACTTCACCTAATCAACCGTCACAAATCTGACTGATTCACAGGTGAGGAAAGCAAGACAAAGCATCCGGATTATAAACTAACAACAGTGTTTATGAAAAGGAAGTAAAAGCAGTTATTTATGAAATAATCATATATAGTATATTTTTAAGATACTGAGGATTGACCTGAATAAAGTGTACGTATGTGGCTGCTCACTGTAAACTTCAGTTTTATTCAGTATGTCTGTGAAGGTTCTCAGTCATCCAGGTCATCGTAGTCAAAGGAGCTTGCAAAGAAAAGCGTCTGGACTTCTTTAAGTTGCTTGAAGACGTTTCACCTTCATCCGAGAGGCTTCTTCAGTTCTAAGGTCAAATGGTGGAGAGTCCCAGATATAAACCTGGTGGGAGTTTCCCCCCACAGAGGGACAAAAGGACCCCCTGATGATCCTCTAATCGCCTGAGCCAAGGTGTGGAACTGGGTGTGGGTCCCAATCAGCCAGAGTTTCGGGTGAGCTCATTGTGAAACCTGGCCCCACCTTATCATGCGAATTCCTGAGGTCAGATGGCCCAGGGTGTGAGTGGGCGTTAAGGCGTCTGGGGAGGGAACTCAAAACTGGATTATAGATGGCAGAGAGTTGGTGTCGTAAGCCCCGCCTCTGTTCAAAGATGGTCGCTCACAGTGGACATAGATGCTTCTTTCACTCCTCTTTCAAACCATCTGTCCTCTCTGTCCAAAATGTGAACATTGGCATCCTCGAAAGAGTGACCTTTGACCTTTAGATGCAGATGGACTGCTGAGTCTAGTCCTGTGGAGGTGGCTCTTCTGTGTTGTGTTTTATTCAGTAACGCTCTGAAATTAAAAGTCTGTTGTTGTGATTTTTATGTTCAGTTTTGTCTCTCAAATTGGAAACACCTCAAAGTGACTGTTCAACTGGGAAATACAACAACACATTTCTACAAAACAAAACAAAAACTCCTTCAGTGACAGACTGCGGCATCCTCGATGCATGAAGGAGCGTTTCCGCAGGTCCTTCCTCCCTGCAGCTGTCAGACTGTACAATCTGAACTGCTCCCAACAAACATAGATGTTTACATCAATGCTGTAACTGCAATAAGTTAGTTAATTAACCAATTCGCACTACAACCTGGTTTGCCTCTTACCTGTAATTATTTTTATTTAATTTAATAACTGTACAGTACTCTCTGTTTATAGTAACAACTGTCCTTAATGTAAATATATAAGAAAAATTGTGTATGTTTCTGTTCCGTGTCCTGTGTCCTGTTTGTTTGTATATTTGTCTTTTTTGGCTGCTGTTACAACCAAATTTCCCCCTTGTGGGACAATTAAAGGATTATTCTATTCTATTCTATTCTATTCTATTCTATTCTATTCTATTCTAAAAAATGTACCTAACTTTTTAAAAATAAGTATTTTCTTGTAAAATATCTTTTAAAGTTATTGTGTTAAAGATGTTTGTCAACTCTAGAAAAAGAGTGCTTTAAAAGGGGAACATCGTTTATTTGACTCAAAAGCATCAGTCTTACACTCTCTCTCTCTCTATGATATTAAACGTTTGACTAAATGAAACAATGAAATGTTTTTGAACAGGAGCTTCTAAAGGTAATTGGGTTGTCTCTCCTTTCCCCTCAGCCACTGAGGTAAAAGCTTCTTCTTCTGTCTGAGGATTTATCAGGCTCAGACCACTTGCTGCCACCAGCCTATAAAGAAATTGATGGTAGAGGCACCATGACACAGGATATCTGTCACGCCGGGGCTGCTTTTTCAGCTCTTTGTCCACTCGTAACCTTCCTGGGATCCTAATTAAAGGAAAGGTCAAGTCAACTTGTTCAGTGATCACACTCTCCGCGGTCCCACTGCGAGCAGCATGATAAGTACCGGTACTAATGCACTGCTTCTATCCCACGACAATCCCAGAGTTGTTCTTGCAGAAGTGAGGGACCACTAAATCCTCCGTGCCCAAACAGCTCGTAATAAATAGTCTACATTTAATCCAAAATACTGAGGAGCAAGGGTTAAGTCTTTATCGCCTGCAATGCCAATGTTCTCCTTTTTACTTGCACTCACATTCTATCCCTTTGTAAGCACTGTTGTAATACGGTCATTGTAAAATCAATGGATTAAAATCTGCACCAGCAGTAAGAGGAAATGAATCACTACAGCCACTGAGGAAGAAAACACCACGGCAGTAATTTATTAAACAATGCAAAAACATAATAACAGCTGCTGAAAGACTGCTGATATATCTACATGCAGGATACTGTATCTGCCAGCCAATGAGTCAGTGCAAAAATCCTCAGGGGTATATTACTTTGAATTAGCTCTAGGTCATCATTATTCAATGAGCTCAGATGAATCAGTCGCTTTAGTTTTCCACGAATGTCTTCAGACGGACCAAAATCCAGCATGACAATAATCCTAAGCATGATGCACATTTTCCCGCATGAGTAGGAAACTGGGTTTAGCACTCAGGCTGTATACACTTTAACACACCTGGCCAGTTACTGCAGAAAGTGTGTACCAACATGTTTCCTGTCAGATGGCACTGACATGAAATGCCAGCCCGTTCTCACTCCCGAGGCGTGATATGCCGACGTTTTGTCACGTCCCGTGGCGTTCCTGAGGAACGCGAAAGGATATGGTACGCGGTGGGTTATGGCCGAAATCCAGTGCAATGACGCTCCCGCGGTAATAGACGTTCCAGCCCTGTATTCCAGCCCTAAACCTAACCTTTTTCCTGAGCTTAACCAGGACTTTAATGACGTTAAATAGCGTGTTTCTAAGCGATTTGAAGAAAAAGAGCGAACATGTGTAGATTGAGTCCATACGGTTCTCATATTTGCTCATTTTTCCGAGGTCGTCATTTAGGAACGTGGTGGGTAGCCGAAAACGTAATATGTTGACGATTTGTCACCTAGCGTAAAATGTTACGCTTTGGGAGTGAGAACGTGTTGGAAATGCATACATGGAAGAGTGTGCACCACATGTGTGTAGTCCTTTTTTAATAATGAAATAGTGGTGTTGGAATAAGCGTCTCAGGTGAGAGACTTTGGTTTGTGTCTGCTCATATGGGCCTTTTTTCATCTTTTAACCACTCTCTTCACTACACCTTCATCTAGTGAACTAAAGACTACAGTTCGCTAGATGAAGGATAGCTCGGCTACATCTGCCACCACCAGCTTTAATAACAGGGCAGTATGTGACCGTGTGCCTATACTGAACCTTGGATCTGTCACAGGAAATATGAGGTCAACAGAAGCTTTATGATAGAGATGTTATTTAAATGATTTAAAAAACAACAAAAAAGGAAACATTGTTGTCTACTCAGTATTTCACTTTGAATCCTGCCTGACATGAGAGTGTTTTGACATGTAGCTTAAAATATAAGCACGCCAAGCTCAGCAAACTCGATTTACATCCTCAATAGACGACTCCTCCCACACTTTTTTGAGAGACGGGACCGAGGCGTCGGCACTGATATCAGCAAAGGAGGAAGGAGGTAGAGAAAGACACAAATGGGTGCTCGAAACTCCACTTCATCAGTTGCATATGCAATGTTGGCATGCCAGTATCCGTGCAGCCATGTGCATGAGCTCTTGTCCATTCGGTTCGCTATCCTGCATTCCTGCATGCCACAGCACCCCAGGTCATGGCCATATGCCATTGGCTTGGCCTGCTGATCAACACCGCTCGGGCTTCGCATGACAGCTCACGATGCACACACACACACTCACTCACAATAGTTCTGACAGATGGGTGAAAAGGTGGGCCACGTCATGTGTGAAGTGAACAGAGGGCAGGGGGGTGTTAGCAATTATGGTGAAACAGACTGCAAAGAGAGGCAGACGTGTGCGCGCTCTGTACAACAAAAAAGGTGGATATGGGCATGTGCAGAAACACATGCACAACATCAAATAAAACAATATTGCACTCTAAAAAGAAGAGCCATTTAGACAACCAGTACATACTGGAGACTGTTTTAATAGAGCACTCATAAGCATGGGCAAACATCTGCCTTATGGCCTCCGTCTATTCTGCTAAGAACCACACAGAGCATGGGTGAGCATCACACGCTCCACTGGACACACTGCCTGTTAATACCTAATGCTTTCCTCTGCATTGAACTAAATTGGCACTCAGATACTGAAATATATGTGTTAGAGCTGATTAATCTTTGTCATTGTGGATCCAGGTTAACACAGTGGATTCTAAAGCACACGCACTTTATCTGGTTAGTGGACAAGCACAGAAGCTATATGGTCCAACAAGGACAAGCACCGACAAGTAAAAAACATTCACTGAGAAAAAGTCGCATCCAAACTGCATGAACAAAGATTCTCCTGAATATTGGTGGACGGAGATTAAGCGGGTGTTAAACACAGGGTGCCAAGTTTATGTAAAACTGTAGTTCTGCAGTCATATTTAGGACTTTCTGCAGCAAATACAGAACATACAGGAGGAGAACCAACGATTGAGAAAAATACTTGAAGGATTTATCGAGTCAGGTAACTTGGATTAATACACACACACACACACACACACACACACACACACACACACACATGCTTAAAACTAAAAATGACATTTTTATTTGTTAGGCAAATAACAAACTGATGTTTTTATGCACAAATGTGAGCCGGCACACTGAACTTCTTTAAGAAGTCAAGCATAACATTCGACAAATAAAAGCAAATAAATAACTGTAATTTGGCCTCTCCGTCAAAAACAAAAACATGTTTTAGCAGGTTTTTCAGCTTTTTTGTAAAATTGTAAATAAATAAAAAATAATTGATGAAAGAAAAATTGTATTTTTAGCACGAAAAATATTTATTCTGGTTTATTAACCATTCTATATAGCTATATATATATATTAGACATGAATAAAAAGCATGTATAATATATACATATAATGCACAACTGAGAAGTTTATGAACACACTGACAAAATAATGTTCATTGCAGCTGGTTGTACTTTTCAGTTGGGCTGGAACACATCATACGGTTCACAGTAATACCAGTATGATGTCGTGCACCGATAAGAAAATGAAATATGGCGATAGAATATGGATAAAACGCGCATGCGCAGTGTCTTTGTTTACATATGCACATGGCGGAAAAAGCATGGCGGTGATGGAGAATGAGAAGGGTGAAAGTGGCTCGTTATTGAAACGGATGAACCAGAACTGGTTTGTAAAAATGCTGCAACGTCACTGGTGTGGAACTGGTTTAGCTTTCGTCCGTCAGATACACAACAAAGCACTATTTTTGGTAGCGCATGCTAGCGGGCCGTCGTTATTACCGTGTTGTTTGGAAAATACGGCACACTTAAAATCAATCCTTTGATTTTTCTGAAAATCGACAGAGCCCCTTATAATCCCGTGTGCCTTATGTATGAACTCGAAACGATTTTATGTACACGGCGTCGAAAATCTGTCAGATGTTTCAGTACGACTTTGCTAAGCTACGAAGCCGCACCGCTTGATGGATTGTCGGAGCATTACGGCTATCGTAGGCGGAGCCTCGCGGAGTGATACCTACTGTGCTTCAACATAATGTTACCGTATTGTGTGTGTATAACCTCTTTTTAAGTTTTGTGGATATTATACATGGTTATGCTGAGGATATGTCGGCCAGTTTCCACTGGAAATGCCTTTTGGTTAAACTGTCAGCAAGAAATTTGCATTTGCATTGTTAATTTTTTATATAACTTTAATGCACATAAAAAACAGCTGCTTGTTTAAGTGATGGGTTTTTTGCACTAATAAAGTTGTGTAGTTGTAAAGCATTTTGTCTAGTGTCAGTTATATCGTCAGTTATGTCGTTATCGTAAATTTTCAAATGTATATGGTGATAAATATTTTTGGTCATATGGCCCTGCCCAGGACACACAACATGTATTTAAGGCCCTTTGTTGAACTTAATATGAATTCAGTGACACAGATTGACCCACGAGTCACTCACAAGAGGAGATTTAAATAGACAGTGAAATATGAACCTTCAGTGATGTTTCAGATATAGTGTGGTTTTGATTTTTATTTTATTTTTTTTACTGTTTCAACAAAATGAAAAACACAACCAATTCTAAAAACATGAAATACTTTTATTTCTTTGTGCTTTGACTCAAGGGATATGAAACACCTTCAGTGGTAACAAGAAGGCTGTGTGTGTCTGAGCTTGTGCTGCATGTTGGACAGACCTACAGCACAGTCTACATACACTCACCGTCAACAAAAACACAAAGTCGATTTTCAGTGAGTGTAGCGATGGAGGACGAGTGGCAGAGGGTTGAGAGTGCTGAGAATAATCCTCTGGCCATGTAACAGAGATAAAGACACTGAGGTTTTAGCTCTACGCAGGAGATTGACCTCATTACAAGCACACAAACTATAGACACAAACACTCAAATATAAGCATGGAGCACAAACGTAGATAAATGGTCAAATATAAACGTGCTTGACCGCTCTCTTATTATTGTGAAAGCAGCATGTGTGTGTTTGTGTAGTGAATAGAGAACAGCACTGATCAGGGCTGGAGAAAAAGAGCACTGCCCACTCTGCTCTCACATTTATCAACAGTGTGTGTTTGATCTCTCAGCCACATCACACATGTGCCCTCCAATCAACCGCTGCTGCCTCTAAGGCCTCCTTTGACACACACACACAGAGGGAAACGTCCCACACACAACCCATTAGGACTTTTGATTAAATTTAAGGATAGCTCATGTATAAAGGCCATGACCAGTGCAACTTTATTCAAGTATGTGTGAGTGTGTGCACACGCGTCTGTGAGAGAGAGAGAAAAAGCAAAAATGAGCGACTGCAAAGCCTCCTAACCTTTGTAATATAGATCCTAACTACTGCCAAGGGAGGTTAAAACCTAAAAGGGTTCCATAACACTTCATAACTCTGACTGAAATGAAACAACTATAACTCTAGCCATTAGTGAGATGCATGCACGTGCACGCACACACACATACACGCACACACTCGGTGTCTTTAAAAGTTGGCAAGACAACCAAGGTCATTAGGTTTATTTCCATTTGCAGAGAAATGATTTTGGCAGCTATAATCTGCCCGGTGACACTCGGGTTTGTCCGAATAAACAAATAAAAGCTAAAGAGTGTGTACCCACATCAAGGATTGTACAGTAAAGTAATCAAACAGACTTTAGGAGCATGTTCCTTCTGACCATTTTGCAATAAAATATGGACGGATTCCTTGTTTTTTGCATTTCTAAACTGAACATGATGCAGATGCATGCAGACAGTTTTACCTCTCCTGACTACGTCCATACAACATTGTGCATAATTGCATTTACTCCCTACCTTTTTTTTGTGCACATTTGTCACTCTTAAATAACCAGAGCGAATTAAAAAATGCAGCTTAAATGAAGATTAAACTTATTAACAGGATGAAAGCTATCTTAGTTTCTCCTCCTCAAGAACGGCTTCTTCATATTCCACTGAGATTAGGGCTACGTCCACACGTACATGGGTATTTTTGAAAACGGAGATTTTCTGTTTTCGTTTTAAAAAATAATCCCGTCCACACGCTGCTAGGAACATGCCAAAGCAGCAGGTGGCGCTATATTCCTAACCGTTCAGAAATGTTGGCCAATCAGAAGTCTAGAAGCCTCGGTGGGAAAAAGTAAACAAAGCTGGGGCATAAAAGCAGAACCGAGTGGTATGTGTGGAGGGACAGTAACTGTGTGTGTATATGTAAGCATTTAAACACTGCAGAGTAACAGTAACAGTATTGTAGAAATTAATTTCACTGAAACAATAACGTGGCGCACAGTGTGACGTCAAAAAATGCGCACACCTTTGACGCTGCGTTTTCTCCGTTTTTCTCGTCCACACGTAAATGCAAAAACGGAGTTTTCAAAAATATCCACCCTGGCCTGAGTTTTTAAAAATCTCAGTTTTCAGTGACCAAAAACGCCGTTTATGTGTGGACGAAAGGTGCAAACACATAGAAAAATCTGCGTTTTCAAAAATACCCGGGTACGTGTGGACGTAACCTATGTCTGACGAGGTTCGGCAAACAGCAGATGGGTCCTGTGTCAGGTCTTTGCTGGATATTTTCCTATTTCTTAAGGAGATCTGTTTTTTGTTCATCTGCATAGATACTTTTTTTAGGCCTGCCACATCTTTGTATCCTCCACTTGTCCAATGTCAAAGAAAAACCTTGAAAAACTTGACTTATCAGTCCAGAATATCTTCTTTCAGTCATCTACGACTAGATGTTTGTCCTCTTTGGCCAATCTGAGACCTCAGTGGCTTCTTAGCAGCTATTCCTCCTTTCAGCATTGTTCGTTCAGTTGTCTGCTTATGGTCACTCTTGAGAACTTTCAGATTCTGATCTAGAAGCATTTATCTCTTCCTGAAGCTGAGCAGTGGTCTTCCTTCTGTCTCTAGCACCTAAAATGCTTTGGTAAGTTGAGTTTTCTGCCTCTTCCTTGGTGCTTTTTGTTAACACCAGTCTCACCAATCGATTCCAAAGAAAACTTTGACAACATGTTAGGTTTTGCCCCATTTTTTCCCATTGTTTCAACGTTTTAACATCTTACACTATAATTTAAGCCAACACTCTGGACTCTGAGAAGTTAGAAATTAATCAATCATAACATTAAAACCATTGAAACAAAAAGTAAATTGGCACCTTAATAATCAACCAAACAAAGTACCAGAATCGGCTGACTGTGCGCATGCTCAGCTTGTTCTTCCAACACACTTGATAAAGAGCAGTCCATTTCATCCATGTGTCACATGTGCACAGCAGCACAAGGAAGCAGTGTGGCTGTTGGCGAATAAGGAGCGAGGAAGACACAAAGTGCGCCAAATCAAACCAAAGTGAAACCGCCACTACAACATTTGAACCTGAAATTAGCATCACCCAGCTGAACAGCTGCAGCCGGGCCAAAACTGGGTCATGCAACAAGACAATTATCCCGTTGTCATTAATAGATCTGTGCGGAAACAAATGATGAACTGGATTTACACTGTAAAAAAGACGATGGAGTCATATATAAAACAATACAAGCTGTTGATATTTGCACTGCACAAAGACACTTACAAATGTGGATTGCACAACACTGGACATTATATTCTTTATTTCCAGTTAATACTTGTACAGCTGCTGTTATTGTGTGTATATATATATTTATATTTATATTTCTTCATACATTCTTATATATTTCTATACTGTGTATTTTGTTGTACAGTTATTTTATTTTCAACTTTAATTTATATATTTTATCTTATTCTTTCCCAGTTAAATTTACCCTTCATTCTAATTTGTGTTGTACTATTATTTTTTTTTTAATTTTAATTTTAATTTTTATATTTTATTTTATTTTATTCCTTCCTAGTTAAATTTACCCTTTTTAATTTTCATATTTATTTCCTATCTTTTTTTCTTTAGGTCACGAGCAGTTGTCTAAGCATTTCACTGCATATCGTACTGTGAATGACCGTGTATGTGACAAATAAAATTTGAATTTGAATTCATGGGGTGTATTTAGAGTTTCACATGCCATCTCTGCATTTTGGCTTTAACCTCTTTTTCTCCACCTATACGACAACTAATACCCGGTGTCCTATTCCCAAGGTTGAGGGTACAGGATGTGATGGGCACGGGGTCTGATGTTCCTGAGTTAAAGGGTTATGAGATGAGCCCTTTCTCTGAACTTTTGCTTCTTGAGCGTTCCCTGAAACGAGAAATGACCTGCTTCCTGTCCAACCCATGTGGTTCAGAAATGTCCAGCAAATCCTTTGCAGCATGTTTGCGCTGTGCTCGTATGTTATTCTTGTGAGTTCATAAAGTACTTCTTGCAGTCGTTAGCTGGGGTTAGATAAAGGCAAGCAAATCCAAGAAGAGTGGAAAAGCAGGGAATTAATTATTCTAAATGGTGAGTGATGGTGCTGAGCTCCCACCAGTGAACAGTAACAATGCACATGTGTACCACATATGAAATGAAGAGTCACACCAAAGCATACATTTCTGCACATTCATTGAACAGTGCAGTTTAATATAAAGGCTGCAGCCATGACTGGTCTCTCAGGTGTCCCTGTCATTGTGGTACATCACGCTCTGTCTGCAGCACACACTGAAACAATGATGCTGCTGTGTCACATACATGTGCTCTTGGAGACTGGATGAGTGATTCCAGCTTAACACGCCCACAGCAGATGTCCAATCATCCTAATATAACAGCAGGAACAGAACAACACACGGGCTAAGACCTCAGATTAAAACTAGCATCCCAGAGGATAAAACACAGCAGCAACGCAACAAACTAATACGAGCAAGATAAAGTGAGCTTTACTGACGGGTGGCATCAGCAAAATGCTAAATGTTCTACACAAATTCATAAGCAGAAATAAAATGAGGATATGATTTTTTTTATATACGTAATGGGGCAAAAATTTGATTCTCTTTGTTGGGGGGTGGGACACAATTCTTCAAAAAGATTTTTCCACATTTGGGATTTTGACGTTAAAGAAACGGTAACAAGATTCCCTCACTGTAGGGGACAAAGGTTTAGGTTTGCTCAGTTGCTACTGTAGCAAAGGACAAACCAGAGTTGGAAAACCCCAAAAATATATAAATTTGAAAGAGCGCGGATTGCCAATAAATTACAGGAGCTCTCAAAAAGTACACTTTTTTAAAATTAAAAAAAATTTACAAAATCCGGTCAACTTTAAACCTTGGAATTTGCAGGAAAACTATTTTGTACAGTTTGTCATAAAGTCTGCAACATGTTGAAGTTGAAGCTGAGGAAGAATTCAGTGTGGTGACTGTTTGACAGTCACTGGTTTTTAGTAGACGGCTGAAGTATAAGGAACTTTTCTGTGTTGTGCCTTTGTGCAAACCGATACACATAATTTGAGGGGAAAGTCTGAAACCAAACCACTGCAAATCCAAGTCCTGCACTACTGTACTGTACTTTAAAAAATCAGCTAACTTTTACCTGACTTGTTATCTAATAAGGTCAAAATCCAGTTGATAACTGTGTCCTCTTCAAAGCGATATGACAGCCAGTGAGAAACATTCTTGTCTCCTCCTACTACACCTCTTGTTCGGTCTCTGACCTTCTCTGAGGAAGGATCATCCCACTGTCTGGCACAGTTTGCCAAGGAAGCAGGAGTTATGAAGGGGAAATTGCAACTGGCAAATGGGCAGTTTGAAAAAAAGAAAAAGCCCCCCCAGGGCAGAAGTGGAGGGATAGAGAGGAAGAGAGTGAAAGGGAGTGTGTGTGTGTGTGTTTTGGGGTTTTTGTTTTGGGGGGGGACTAATACTTGAATATGACCTGCTGGTGAACCTTGGTTGTCTTTGGAAGGCAGCACAGTCTATGATGAGAAAGCCTGTTACACCCCCCCCAACAATAGGTAATGAGTGGTAATAAGAGACAATGAGTAAGAGAGGGAGAGAAAGGGGTGGGGAGGAAGATGCAGATAATGCAAGCCAGACGCAGACAGAGAAATTACAAAGAAGCAGAGAGGGGAAGAGAGAGCGAGAGCAGCTGCAGCAGGGCTGAAAGTGAAGCTGAGAAGGTGCCGGGCTGTGGAGAGAGCATCCTGGGAGTTGGGTGACGAGAAACACTGTCCGTTTGTGGCCACTGATAATACTTTCCATTCTGACTGGCTTTATGTGGGGGTCTGCTGTGTGTTTGTGTGTGTGTGTGCGTATGTGTGTGTGTTTACAGGCCTTGTGCGAGCTGCTGATTCCCCTGATTGCAGGCTGGCGCCCTGCTGGCGAGCCCCCGCGCACTGAAATTAAATCCACTCTGCTCCGTTATAAATTATAATGCTTTACAAACAACACCCCCACTGGGGAACACAGGAGGGGGAGATGGAGAGAGAGCAAGAGAGAGGCTAAGAGAGAATGGACGGTAATAGACGGAGAGACGGGGAAGAGAAGGAGTAAGGAATTAAAAAAGATGAAGATAGAAGAAGATAGCAAGAAAAAACATTACCTTTTCTGGAGCTTTTTAATGTGATATGGATTGAGAATGTAAGATTCCACTAATATAAAACACATCTGCCAAAAGCTGCTTTGTAAGCAATTAAACAGAGCTAAGCAATAAAACAGTGGTGTACAAAAAAAGATAAAAGATAATTGAATCAGGAAGGGCAGAGAAAGAGACAGAACTGCACTTAAACTGAAGTGAACCAGCCTTAAATTTGAATAACACACTTAAAATAAATCTGGAAGGCCTTAAAAGCTATGAAGGAAAACGAGAAACTCTTGTGAATATAGGGAAAAACAGAAAAGGGGCAGGGGAGATAACAAGTGAATGAAATGTAGGGATACTTTTGGGTGAGTGGCTATAAGGTGAGAAAGCCTGAGCTAAATGGACCCTGTGGTGCCAGAGAGGCAGCATGCGGCGCTGATATCCAGCTACACTGGCACCAAATGAGAGGGTCAGGGCTCTTGTGGGAAACAGAGATCTAATATGTCTAACCTAGAGCTTATGTGGGGGATGATAACCAGTTAGCTGGTGCCAGGCTCCTGCAAGTCAAACAGAGGTGAGATGGACAGGAGGTGACAACTTCTCTTCATGTCAGTTACAGTTCTGAGACTTGCTGTTCAGTCTTGTAGCACAGTGATAGTGACTTTTCAGTGAAATGTCAAGCTCAAACACGAGGACCACAGTTATAGCAGAAACATTTTAGGGCTGAAATAGTTTCAACTATTGCTGTAATTGCTTTATTTTGTAGATTTTGAAGTTTCAAACTGCTAGTTAGTAAAATCGCAGCAGGCGTTTTTTCAGTGTAGGCAGAAATTAGTGACAAAGTGATGAATCTCTCTATCTATACATATCTATACATCCAATCTAGTCCTGAAGGATCAACCAGATCCATCTTAGTAAAACACAACAGCCATGACTGATCTAGCATTACATGACGAGGGTGTTTTCACGCCCATAGTTTGTTTACTCTGGTCTGAATCAGCTGATGAGTTTGGAAACTAGCTTTTCTCTGTGAGTTGGTTTCTTTTTACTTGGAGAAAAATCCAAGTGAATCAAATGTGTCACTACACACCGTGTTGGGGCAATCTGCCGTACAACTGGCTACAACGTGAGAATGTTCAGTCTGCTCATTGGCCAGATGTATTTGGGGGAGGAGCACAAAAGCAGCCTTGTGGACTATTGGAGAATTTCCATTCGTTTCACAGTTACTTGCTAGTCTGTACAGACCTTTGCACATCTATAGTACCCTGCCACGTTCCAGAATACAAAGCATACATGTAGGGATGGGTACCGGTACCGGTTCTGACATAAACGGTAGTAACCAGACCGAAAAGCAGCGCACATTTCGGTGCTTTATTTCGGTGCTTTTTTTTCCTGAGCTGTGATACACTTTAGATTCTAGCCAATCATTTTACGTTTCCGAGGATAGTAGGCGGGTCCAGGTACGTACGTTCTTTTAGAGCAGAGCTACAGATTAAAAATGCCCAAGGCGAAGCGGTCAAAAGTCTGGCTGTACTTCACAGCAAAAGATGCAAACTCAGCAGCTGCAACAAGTGCTTTAAGCTGATACTGTGATACTGTCAAAGGAGGTAACTCCTCAAATCCGATGAAACACCTGGCGACGCATAGAGTTTTTTTTAAAAAGCCGAGAAATGCACCATATTTGATAGCTTGATGCGAGACCTCACACCGAGCACATCTACTGCGGGTGTGGTGCCTGTTATCGGACCCGGAGTTAGCAACATCCCCCAAAAACCCGAAGAGGAGAGTCCTGGCCCCTAGCCCTGCCAGTGTAGCAGAAATGATGAGGATGATGATGCAGCAGCAGCCGTTCTTCTCTGTGTGAGTAGCTTAATGTTACGTTGAGTAGGCTAACCACGTTATTACATTAATGCATGTAAGGTGAACTAGCAAACACCATCATAGCTACATGCGCTGTCTTCTTGTTTGATGGCAGATACTCCCTTCACCCTGGCCAAAAAGGCTAAAATGACCAAAGAAAAAGAGGAAAACAGTTAAACATGAGAGGTTTTTGGACGAAGTTTGTGTTTTTTCCATTGTTTAAGCACTGCTTCCAGCCAAGAGTGATACCATATATGCCCCATAGCTGCAGAAAAGGCTAACATTGTTATCTTTTTACAAAAAAACAGCTGAACATGAGAGGTTTTTGGACAAAGTTTGTGTTCTCCATTCTTTAAGCACCGGTTTGAGCACCGTTTAAGCACCGGCACCATTTCAAAAATACCGGTTTGGCACCGGTATCGGATAAAACCTAAACGATACCCATCCCTACATACATGGCTACAGGACATGTTTTAGCTCAAACTTACACCCAACACCTGGTAGTTGGTTTGGATGGAGACTGAATCAGTCAGAAACAAACTGCTCTGGAATCGCACCGAGGTCGGGTCTTGGTGCAGTTGTTTTGGTCTGCACCTGAGTGTGATTACCGAGGTCACATGTGCCAAAACAAACCACACTAAGGGAGAAAACGAACGAGGTGTTCAGGTGTGAACACAGTCCAATGATCATTTTGATACAATAAAGTGATTTGCTGGGATTTCACCTGAACATCCTGCAAACTACCTTCTCAGTGGAACTACCCAATGGCAGTTGATTACAATGTCAAGACAATGCAGCCTGCAAGTGGTTGAAAACTGCTCTGGTTTGAGAAACCCAACGAAGGAAACGAAGCACTGAGCTGGCTTCCAAACATCCCAGATTACAGTCCAATCAAAAAGTGAAGGATCGAGCCTTTTCAGAGGCCTGTGGGTCGCACAAAGGGGCTTGCACAATACCTGTCATGTGGTTTTAATGTTTTGGCTAATCAGTATACAGTCACGCATTCAAATATAAATTTCTTATTTTAATTTGTGTTATTAAAACAATTTATTTAGGCCTCCTAATGTATATCATGATAGATACAATAGTATATAATACAGTAAAAATATTTTATAATAAAGCCACAGAGCTTGAGAAATGAGTGTTGAATTAACAACTGTTGTGTTAACAAAAACTGGACATGGTGTTTGTATTCATTCCAGTATTCTGCTGGTTTGAATTAGCTTGTTTGGATGTTTGTGAAGGTAATCAGTCATACTAAAGTTTCTGACAGTGACAAACAACTATATATATTATATAATGTTTCTCATAATTATTCGTAATGGTCCCACATTCGTGCCTCGTATAGCTCTAACCAGACTGTTTTATGAAAAACACGCCTATTCTCCGTCTCGCCAGGGGGCTGGGTCATGCGCGGCCGTCTACACCGTCTGCCAATCAAACTTGAGACTCTGCCCCTTCAAACAAAACAAAGTCTCACTTGCGTTAAAGCCTAAACACAAAGGCCAAAGCACTGACGAGACACAGCTGTCACTACCACCTACAAAGGGCTGTCGCAGCCTGTGTGAAGGCAGCAGGAACTACTGTCCACTCTAATCACTGTTATAGTGTTTAATAGCCATTAAAGAGTGCAATGTGACCATATTAGGTGTGAGTGTGTGTGTGTCTGTATGTGTGGTGGTCAGTCATACTACATGAAGGCATTTTTTTTTATATCTATACCTATCTATTTTTTTAATAAAATAAGGCACATTTATAAATGTTGACACTGAAAGCTGCAGAAATGTTTCATGAGACTGAAACAGTTGGTAATATTGAACATATTGAAATTTCCCATATCAACAAACACATTGATAAATTGAAGTTTCTGTTAGTTTATGTGTGAACGTGCTCAACTCAGACATTTTTACATTTTTACTCATTTACAGTACTGTGCAAAAGTCATGAGCCAAGTTTCACCTCTTTATTTGTCAGGAAAACTGGAAACAGGTGTTTTAGGGGTGGCTGTAGCTCAGGTGGTAGAGCAGGTCATCTACTGATCAAAAGGTTGGTGGTTCGATTCCTGGCTTCCCCGAGTCTGCATGCCAAATATCCTTGGGCAAGATACTAACCCCAAATTGCTCTCCAATGCGTCCATCGGAGTGTGAGTGTGTGAATGTTACTTAGAAAGCACCTAGAAAAATGTGCTTGTGCAAATGGGTGAATGCACAAGTTGTGTGAGTGCTCAGAAGAGTAGAAAAGCGCTATATAAGAACCAGTCCATTTACTATTTTATTGATTCATGGAAATACAGCATAGAAGGAAAAAAAATGATTTTTTTAAAAGTTAATATCTGGTGTGAGCACCTTTACTCTTAAAAAACAGCCTGAACTATGTTTGGGGCGGCTGTGGCTCAGGAGGTCACCTACTAACTGGAAGTTGGTGGTTCGATTCCCATCTGCATGGGAAGTGGAAAAATGCTAAGAATCAGTCCATTTACATTCTTGGGAAATCTTTGTTGTCTTCAGGAATAATTCTCCAGACTTCTTCTTGTTCTGCCCCTTTTGTTCTGCACAGCCTCCACCGTGTTTCACTGCAGACACTTGACGGTGTATAGACCTGTTTCCACTCACTTTCAGTCTGAAATTGGTATATCTCAACATTTTCTCCCTGATTCTTCTTTGGAAGGACTTCTGTCAGTCCTGGGAGAGTTTACAGTTCTGCGTTCATAATTCCATCAGTTTAAACAACATCGCTGGCTCAAATGCATCTGCAGACCACGACAGACACTCACTGTACCTTCGTCCTGACCAGCTACATATTGCTGACTATTTGAAACAAAGGTTTCAAATTTGGATTCATCGCTGCACAGTTCATTCGATTAACTTCGCTGGATTTGTCATATATTTCTTAATAAATTTTTGGACATAACTTTTGATACAGTTCATCTGCTGTAGATATTCTTTTAGTACTACTTCATCTTTTGTCCGCAATTCTTTTTAAGGACACACTGCACAGAAATATAAGAGATATGAGACATGCCACGTTTTTGGCTAATAGCGCTTCAGGAATCACCTTGTAAGTGTAAAAAAATAATTTTCTATCTGCCAAACTGTGCTGTCTTTGACGTTCTGTAGAATCAAGTGAAGAAATTGGAACAAATTATGGGTTATGTGCGTGTAAATGTGTTTTTGCACCAGGCTGAGAGTAAAGTACCAAAAGAAACAAATGAAAATTGGTTCTTTGCTAAATCTGTTATGTGCAGACAACACTGGCTGATCCCTTGAGTTACGTACCTTCTGAAAACGGCCAGATACAAGAACAAGACTAAAATATGAGAGAAAAATCAGAAAAACTTTGATCTTCAGGAAACCTGCAGACTACTCCAACAAAGTCTGGCTCCTTAGGCATAAAATATAACAAAATGGGGGTTAGGCAAGACTTTTGCACAGTAATTTAGTTTGTTAGAGATAATTACTGTAATCTTTTTCTGGATATCTTTACCAACACTTCTGCTACTGTGAATGAACAGCAGCGCCACAGATGAACTTATGAAAGGAAAACCAAAACACCGGCATCTTTATAAGAAGAACCAGACAAAGAAATGCTAAAGATGCCCAGAGAGAATAAGACACGTCCTTAAAATGTCCCAAAGACATACAGATGACAAGACAAATTGTGATGAACGCAGAAAAACTGAGCTACTTTGGCATGCTCTGCTGAGGTGGTAGAAAAGCAGCCTGCAGTCCTTGCAGACTGGTGAAAAGATTGAGTAAACAGGTTCGAGTCTGATGTAAATGCAAACTCAGCTTTGAGTCAGATTCTGCATATTTCACCTGAAGACAATCAGGAGGAAGCAGAGATGACAGATGTGATCAGTACCAGCAAATCTCAACAAAATCACTGCCAATAAAAAGCACTGGGGGCAAAAATGCTTCAAATGAAAGATGGACAGCAAACAGCAAGCCCCGAGTAACTGTAAGCATGCTTACACTTGCTAGAAATGTCTCTTCTGATCAAAATGTTGAGCCTGATTAGTTTATGTCTTTTTACTGTTGAACTAATAACACTCAAACACACAAATCCTCTCTGCAAATGACAATAAAGAACTTTGGGATCGCACCTCATACATCCGAAGTGTAATGACAACGATTAGCTAGAAGGCCCTCAGGCATCCGTATCTTTCTGGTTTTATTATGGGCCCCAAATAAAAAAGCCGTTTTCTAATGTATTAAATGTATTGGACAAAGTCCAGTCACAATTAAAATGTCCTTGAAAATGTAAAATGGGCCAAATTACAACAGTCGGCTCGAGGTAGTTTCTATTGTAAAGTAAAGGCCCTAAATAATACAGAGAAACTCTAACAATTGCTTTTTGGAGAGAGCAACAGTGAAGTACCACTGAACTGGGCCAGCACAACATCCGAAACAGTAACAGTTAAGTGTAGCAGCTGTCCAATCAGCTCATTTCTGTTCCCCCTCCCAGCTTATTACAATGTGATGGAAGCTTGAGCAAACAAAGTATTATAGGTCAGTTAAACATTCCTCTCATCTCAAGAAATCTGCTGTCACTTTTCCTGAGGCGCACACATCTGCAAACACCTGATAGGCCCGAGCAGAGGCCTTCAGATCACTCATTGCCCGGGTTAAATTGTTACCACCTTTCTCTAATCCCTACTCTCACAATTAACTGTATGGTCAAGGACTTCAAAGTCCTTGACGGCCGAAAGGATTAACCCTGACGCTCCCAGAGATTTGTTTTTGATTTTGCTAAGATCCCTGGGTACTTTCATCTTTAGTCCTTCCTCTCCAAGTCCCACAAGGCCAAGCTGAGGGCAGGGCGGGGGTTGCTACTAATTTTGGCAAATTCAGTGTGAGATTTGACGGCAACTTTTGGAGTTACTACACAACAGAAAGGGCCTATTTGTGTCTCAGGGGAACAATTAAGTTTTGGTGAGACAGCGAACATTTTTCTGTCTTTAAGTCATTCGGACATGTGTTATCAGGAACTATTTATTCTTACTCGATTGGAACCAATTTGAGATTTGAACCTGTCTCATGATACATCACTACAAAAGTGTAGTGGCCTGTGTAACCGAAACCCATTATACAAATAACATTTCTACAGTTCAACACAAAACAAACCATAATTCACAATAGGCATGCACCGATACCGATACTGGTATCAGGTATCGGGGCCGATACTGTAAAATGTGTGTGTACTCATACTCGTAAAAGTTAACCGATACCATGAACCGATACCAACTTATTTCATTAATCAGAGGGAGGCTTGTCATTTCTGTTGTAGTTTTTTAGATTGGCCACTAGGGGGCCAATTATTATTTTATTTATTATTTATTTTATAATAATTATTTTGTTTGTTTGTTTACAATATGGACACTCTGCAATAATTTAAAAGTTTAATTTATTCGCAAACCTAATTTGTATTTATTTTATTCCAAACAGAAGTGTTTATTTATTATTCTGAAAGCTCGAGACAGTGCCAATAGTTCAGTGATATTTTGTAAAATTACAATGTGGAGACTCTGCAATAATTTAACAGAAGTGCTTATTTTTCACTTGAAATTTTTTTGTGGTCATTTTTATTAAGATTTTATTTTTTATCGGCAGCGAATATAATAAAACCTGTCTTCCAATTAATTGTATTTGTGTGTGTGTGTGTGTGGTAGAAGTATCGTTTTTTGTACTCTGTATCAGCAAGTACTGACCCAAGAAAACCCAAGAAAATTCCATCTTTAAGGGAGGGAATCAAACTTTATTAGATCCAATGCCAGCTTATTGCCACTTTAAACATTCCTCATGTTGTTGGTGCTGTTTATGGGCAGAGGGCTGTGTGTCAGCGGAGGTGTCTTAGCAGCACTGGGCACTATCAGCCTGTTTCAGCCCAATCCCTTCAGCTCCGTCAGCTGCAACAGTGCCTATGTCGAAGGAGGTAGATAACCTTGTGTGTGTGTTTTTAGGGGTAATAGTGTGTGAAGCGCTGGTCCACGCATTCTGCCCCCCCTCTACACACCAACAGTCTACCCTCCAGTGGCTCAGCAGGAACTGGAGCAAATGCGTTTAGGAATTAAGACTGGGGAATGGCCTGAAGAGTGTGTGTGTGTGTGTGTGTGTGTGTTTTCATGGAGTTGTGCTGCTCTTTTGCGGTGTGCCAGCTCCTGCCAGCTGCCCCAGGATGTGGCCTGTCACTTCACATAGCTGCTGATGAGCCACACAAGTGTCAGGAAAGGTAAAGACAGAGGTAACGCTCTGTCACAGACACACAAATACACACAAGAAAAACATGTGGAGGAAACAGCGTACAGTGTATGTGGGGCGGAGATCCTCACATGACTCAAACCATTAATGCTCATTTTCAAGCTTTTAATAATTACACTATATTAGCTGACCTCATAGCCCACGGAAAAGAAATCCACTCAACTTTCTCAGATGTCATCATCGATGTCGGTCTGGCTCTGGTCCCGCTGAATACTTCTCCTGTACTTTGTGCTACTGTTTGTTGACATCACCATACCATAACTGGAGGAAACCAGAAAGTATCAACCGGAGGAGGAACAAGTGTTTCTGATCACTCCTGGGTCTCTTTGCCAATATTAATGCAAACGCATGGGAAAAAGTCCACCTGCGTCTCATTTACACAGCCAACCTTTACGCTCGCGCGTTTATCGGGGAAGAAAACTTTTTTATGGAGATAAATTCCACAGATACACATGAACAATATATGACCCCCCTCTATTCTCCCGTGCTCTCTTAACCTACTGAACAATGAAGCATAGCTAATGTTAAGTGCCATGCTATTAGATGCAGCAGCAGTAGACTGCCTGTGGCTCTGTGCAGCACCCAAAGGCTCCACATGCTGCCAAGCAAAGAAAGAGACACCAAGAAGAAAACAGAGGCCCAGACATGTCGGTACAGATGTGAGGGTGTGTGTCCCTGACCTCAGATGGTTAGAGACTGACATGATCTCGAACTGCCAAATTTATGTGGCATTTACACACTAGTTTATTTGTTTATTTATAAGGAACCCCATTAGCTTCCACAACAGTGGTTGCTCGTCTTCCTGGGGCCCAAACCATCGAATACCACCAAATAAAATGTTACACAATGAGTTGGATGCAAAATGTCCACATAATTTGGCTCTTACATCCACAATAAGGTTTTACAATTCTGAAAATGTAAACATGTAAATATTAAAAATTATTTAAAAAAAACACTCAAACAAAACACACAATTTCCATTACAAGTGACATTACCCTCTTACAATATTTACAAATAAATTAAAAACTGCTTAAATAGGCTTTTAGGTGATTTTTAAAATTATGAATAGAAGCCAATTCTCTAATTGCATAAGGAAACTTATTCCACTGAAAAGATGCTCTAAATATAACAGAGTTTTTCAAAAAGTTACTTTTAACTTGAGGAGTTACTAAGTTGTGGTTAGTTGAGAATCGTGTAGCATGATTATGTATTTTATCTGGATACTGTAACTGAGCATAAAAAAAGTGTGGTGTGTTTACCAGTGTTGCTTTCTTTAAAAATACAAGTAAGCCATAGTATAATTTAGCTTGTACAGAAAGCCAAGAAAGTTTATCGTGTATTTTATCAATATCTGTATAATATGAACACCTTAACACTAATCCAGCCGCCCTATTTTGGACTAACTGAAGTTCAGATCTGTCTTATTAGCTGCTGACCAAATGACTGAGCCGTACTCTAGATGAGATAATACTAGTGCATTAATGACATCTTTCATAATTGAAGAAGTAATATAAAAAGAGCATTTCCTAGCGATAGCTATGCCCTGTCCCATTTTCTTAATAACAGAGCTGATGTGCTGAGACCATGAAAGGTGGTTTATGGTAACACCAAGTAATTTAATCTGGGTGACCTGTTCTAATACCGATCCAGCTATGGAAAGATTTAGTTGTGGGCTGTTGGCTAAGCATACTCTACTTCCTATTAACATGGATTTGGATTTACTAGTGTTCATCAAATGTACAGAAATCTATGCTAATGGCAATTTCTGTTCACTTTTGTTTCCTGTTTGCTTCTTTGCCTTATTTTAAATGCTTAAAAACATCACAAATCTTAAGTTTAGCAAATGAAAGAATAAAAAAATCAGATTTGTGTAGTATGTGTCCCTATGTGACGTAGTCGGGAAAACAGTGTGGTGCCCAGTGTTCCCTCTTTGGGTTTTTTTGGTAAATGAACTGGTTCTTATGTGGCACTTTTTTGACCACTCGAAGTGCTTTACATTCACCCATCTGCACAAGCACCTTCGTCTACGTTGTTTCTAACTGCTTCCTAGCTAACATTCACACATGGGGTTAGTACCTTGCCCATGGACGCCTGGCATGCAGACTGGGATTGAACCGCCAACCTTCCGGTAATGCCGGGCTCACACTGTGTGATTTTTGGCCCATTTTGAGCCGATTTTTGAGTCGTGCGACCGTTTCGGCGATCGGCCCGATTTTGGCATTCATCGTGCATCGTGTAGTATACGTGGGGTAACGAGAAGCGATTAACACCTCACGACCAGCTCCCGATCATCAATCGCTTGGTCGCGAGGGTGTCACCGCAGCTTCTCACACTGCGCACGCGCAAACACAAATGTCGGCGAAAAAGACGGCGCAGCACAGCAGTGCAGCGTGTGATCTGGACACAAGCGATGGAGGCACTTGTAGAACTTTGGAAAGCTCATCCGAGTCTTTTCGATGTGGCCTCACAAAATTATCACGACCACAACAACCGTGAAAATAGTTGGATGGACATTGCTGCTCAATCACAGCTGATCATGTTTTTCATTAGCAATTTAGCAAAGTTGATGGTGGTGTGTGTCTGTGTGATTGAAAGACAGAGAGGGAGAGCGAGCGACAGAATTTCTGTTATAACCTTCATGTTATGGACGCACAGTGTGAGCACTCGGGTCGCATCAGAGCATCGGGTCGTATAGTGTGAGACCCTGCATCGTGACCTACGAACTTCTAACCCCTGCGAGTCAATCGTGCAGTTTGAGCAGGAGCTGAATCGCACAGTGTGAGCCCGGCTTTAGGTGACTTGCTCTACCTGAGCTACAGCCACACAACTTGCACTGTGCTTATACCAAACTGTCATGTATGCATGATTGCGGCCTCTATTTGTGCTTTCTGCTGTACTGGATCATCACGTATCAATCACATGACCGTGGTGCTGGTCAATTTGAAGACATCAACCTGGGTTAAGCAAAACTGTAAAATACTTTTTCACTATTTTCGGACACTTTATTGTCTAAGGAACCTTATTCAGAAATCTAATTAAATAACGTCACTGTGAGTTGAGGTCTAACTCTTTGGTGTGAGATGTGGTAGAGTCTGATCTGGCTCTCCGAGTCGGCTGCTACTGCTGGCTGAGTGACTAATACAGCGCTCCTGCATCTTATCATGCACCATTATATGGATATTCCCTAGGTGATCCCCTACTATATGAACATGATCTACAATAATCTATGTGTTTTTATCAAATTACCAAACTGCATCTCTAATATGCAGTCAGAAGGCTGGAGAGCGACCCACAGATCCCGATGTAATTACACACTGTGCCTCTTCTCGGCCCACATACCATTCTGTCCCAATTCCCTGCTGTTTGGAAATCAAGGATATGCTGGTGACAAGTTACAGTACACATGCCCCAGTTAACCTTTGATGTGAACATGTTCTTTTCTGAGGGAATGATATGGAGGCCTAAACCATGAGAGGCTACAGACGATCCCTGCAAACTGTATGGCTTCAAAGTCCCGTCTCTAATTTGAACCTTTTGTGCCACTTAAAAAGCCCATGGACTAATTTGACTCTGGCATGTAACAACCGTTTACAGGAATGTTTGTCTGTCCCGTGAGTGTGTGTTTGTTTGTGTGTGTGTGCACGTATGTTACCACGGGCCTACCTGCTTTGATCATGGTATTGGAAGATTATTGCAGCACACACACACACAGAGTAAAAGATTAATCAAAACTACACACAGCCCCACGTCTGCAGAGCGTGTGGACACATAAGCGGACATGCAGAGCTACAGGTTACCCTGGCACTGAGCTTTTATTTACTTACAGGGAACTCCAACCACCTCGTGCTTCTAAATAAGAGCCCGACAAATGTTTGGCCCCACGTGGACGTATTTACTTAAAAACCACCTTTCTATAACAGTATAGAAAGTAAGTATAGACGGTGAGTATTTTGCAAATACATGACACACAAATGCTTGCAAAAACACTCATGGTGGGTTTATTATAACAAACTCCTCACTGGAAGCATGAGAGGCCGTCTACTGCAAGGATTAATAACCATTCAAAAAATACACACCGAATAAAAGTGAAGAAAAATGTGTATTAGATTGTGTACAGTGATCCCTCGCTATAACGCGGTTCACCTTTCGCTGTTTCGCAGATTTTTTATTTGTGCAATTTTGCATGTTTTGGTTTTTTTTTTACAGCACATTGTGTTCTGCGTCCTGATTGGCTGTAGACCATTGTCAATCAATCTCGTGCCGTGTCTCCTGTCCAGTACAGAATCTGTTCATCTTGTCAAATTTATATAAATCTTTGATCCTAGCAGTGTGACTCTGAAGTGCTGTACTGTATGTTTGTAAGTTTTCTCCCCAACAAACAACAATGTCGACGAAACGTTTTGCAGCTGCGCTAGCTCCCAAAAGGCAGAGGACGATGCTAACCATCACACAAAAAGCTGGACTTCTGGACATGCTAAAGGAAGGTAGAAGTTACTGTATTTTCCAGATTATAAGGCGCATTAAGCAAAACAAAACAGTCAGATAAGTCAAATTTTACTCATTTATTCTTCTTGCTTCCTCTTCTTGCGTACCATTGATTCATTAATGATTCATTAATGTCGAATTCTCTGGCAGCTGCTCTAGTCCCACGTTCTGGAGCTGAAAACAGGGTTTGATCTTTGGTTTCATTCTATGATACTGAACTTATTTTTCTACGAAGGTTTGAACTTTGAGAGTTTAAACAAGAGAGAAACGTGTGAAAATGTTCATACCTGTCTGAGAAAAGAGTATAAAGTGTGTAGTGAGGAGTTTTACAGCCTTAAAACATTTATAACAGTTGTAAAAAATAAAGTTGGCAACTTCGTGGATTTCACCTATCGCAGGTTATTTTTAGAACGTGTTGGACTTTGCATCATGCTTTAACTCAGAGGTCCCCAACCTTTTTTGTGCCACGGACCGGTTTATGCCCGACAATATTTTCACGGACCGGCCTTTAAGGTGTCGCGGATAAATACAACAAAATAAAACTAGTACCGGTACTGAAAAGAAGAAGATTTATTCATAACACACGTGAAAAGACCCAGGAAAACCGAGTTAACGATCAAAACGATAACAAAATAACGCTGAAAACTGATAAAAACCCTGAAAACTATACATTTCACACCCGAGCCTCAACTTTCGCGGCCCGGTACCAAACGACTCACGGACCGGTACCGGTCCGATCTGGTCTGATGTATCCACTATGCCACATAAACTACTCCAAAACAAGGACATATAAACACACACAAAAAACAACAAAAACAACAAAACACATCGACCTGAAAACTAAGATAAAGGCATACTTAAATACCCTGGTCAGCCATCACTTGTGTCGAGGACCATGTGTGGAATTCCCTCGCTTCAGCGGTGAGAGACGGGCCTTTTCTGTCATTCTGGCCAACCATAGTCGCTACAACTACGACATCAGCAAGGGGAGCTACCTCTGGGGACCGATGATTAATTAACATTGGCTTCAGCCGGCAGCCCGGCACAGGATGTGATCTAATTGACAGTGGGTAATTATGTAATGGCCTCGTCTTGTAAAAGGAGATGAGCTGGAATAACTGTAACCCAGAGTGGAAATGCAAAAGCACTGTGGACACTGGAAAACGCACACAAACTAAATGAGGCTGGTTTGTTTTCCTGTCGTTACCCTTTTACCTTCCTGATGTGTGGGTGGTTTGCTGGGCATCGAAGGGGTGGCGGAGGTAGTCATCCCTCGCTCAGCTCACTTGGTAATAGGCCAGTCTGTGTTTGTTTACCCCAGCTGGAATGTCACGAAGCAGCCGGCCCTTTGATCCGGCATTAATGTCACCACAATATGTGTCATTATCTGGGAGCCGGGCTCCACTTCACATCCCGCTTATTGGAAAAAGTAACGTGACTAAGACGCTGTTCACTAAATATTTTGAACAGGATAGGAAGACATTGCACGCCAGTGGAGGCATGTGATTGAGCCTGTGTGGAAGGAACGATCAGAGAAGCGGTTCCAAGCGACGACGTCGTGCCGTAAGAAGCAGCAGGACCAAATACAGAGAAGCGGATGGCAGAGGCAAATACTGAAAAAACTGTTAATAATAGTGATCAAAGCCAACAGCAACACAAGCTATAACTTCTAAGATGACCAAAAAGTTGAATTAACATCTCCAGAGCAGGGCGTTACATTTTTATTTTACAACACAACATGTATCTCATGATTTACGTTACACAGCAATCAAATGAACACACTAGCAAGGACCAAGAAAGGTCCAAATTACACACCAAACAATTATCTATGGCATTAGCAGCTGTGCAGCTGAGAAAATAAAGTCGGCTTTTGAGTAGCTTAATAACTGCCCCCCTCCCTTCACCACCAAATATCGCAGATCAAGCAGAACTCCCCAAAGGTAGCTACTTTAAAGTGAAGACACTGTTTTAGCAAATATACTGCTGCAGAAGAAGCAACTGTCAAGGTAAAGTACAAGTTGTTATTAAGGACTGACCTGGAATCAGATTAAAAACTCCTTTGATCTTAATCTTACTGCTGAAGGAAATGAGGAAAATCTGATCCTGTGTCAGTGGTTTTTAGGCCCTTTGATGTCAAAGGGATGGAGGCCGGCGCAAGAGCAGTGACTTAATGAATATGACTCTTACTAGTTCCCATGAGGTAATTCCTTTTCTTAAAGCAGTCACTGCATATTGCACCTCCTCTAATATCTCATACGCTGCTTTTTGAAAATAAGAGCTTGTAGTGATCACTGGGATATTTTCAAAAACGAAGACTGCTGCGCTACGTTAACTTCAGGAATTAGTGTCTGAATATGGAATAAAAGCCTGAGAGGTCATAAAAGTGGCTGTATAGAGGGCTAAAATAACAGTCTGACTACACAGGCTCAGCTCCATCTGCTTCTAATTACTCACTATTCGTGATGTGATGGAGGGGAAAGAGGGGGTGAGTACAACAGGAACTTATGTCAGCACTGGGTTACATGACTGACGGAGAAAAAAAGAGAAGAAAAAGCATTTCATTTAGGATAGTCAGCCCTGTTACCTGGGAGCTGTGTTTGCATGCATGGCTCTGTTTGTGTGCACGTGTGTTTGGTTATATGCACATTTATTTCAGCATATCTTCACTGCTGCTATCACTAATTTAATGCCACAGTGTATGAGCCGGACTTCAAACAGTGCCTGCACGCACTGCAGAGTTTCAATTTGCCCAAGTGAGCAGACACAACAGGCCGAGCGAAAGCTTTTCTGCACGCGGAGTATGTGTGTCAAATAATGTCACATTTCACATGCAAAGTATATAAGTGGCACATTGAATAGCACGCTAATAGCCTAGCTAGTAATCCAACACTAGTCCACCAGAGGTAATCATAATTTATTTAATCGTTAGCATTAGACAGTTGCCACGACACCCAATTTATTTGCGGATGACGCTATGCATGAACACACTGACCAGCTGAGGTTTGCCTTTTTCTAAATAAGTTAAATCACTTTGCTGAGGTCGTGCTAATCAGTTTTTTCTAACCCACAGCTTGTTTGGCTTCCACACTGTCAATGTTGGCCAGTGCAAATTTACAGCAGACAATAAAGTTATTGTTGATTTAAATACTCCTCAGCATTATGATCCGGTTTATGGTTCTCCGTCGTCGAGAAGCGTTCGTGTAGCTCAGGTTTGTTCTGTGACATCATCAGCCACAACATTAAAGCTAGGGATGCACCGATACCGATACTGGTATCAGGTATTGGGGCCGATACTGTAAAATGTGTGTGTACTCATACTCGTAAAAGTTAACCGATACCATGAACCGATACCAACTTATTTCACTAATCACAGGGTGGCTTGTCATTTCTGTTGTAGTTTTTTAGATTGGCCACTAGGGGGGCAATTATTATTTTACTTATTATTTATTTAATAATAATTATTTTGGACACTCTGCAATAATTTAAAAGTTTATTTTATTCGCAAACCTAATTTGTATTTATTTTATTCCAAACAGAAGTGTTTATTTATTATTCTGAAAGCTCGAGACAGTGCCAATAGTTCAGTGATATTTTGTTAAATTACAACGTGGAGACTCTGCAATAATTTAACAGAAGTGCTTATTTTCCACTTGAAATTTGTTTGTGGTCATTTTTATTAAGATATTATTTTTTATCGACAGGGAATATAATGAAACCTGTCTTCCAATTCATTGCATTTGTGTGTGTGTGTGTGTGTGTGTGTGCGGTAGAAGTATCGTTTTTTGTACTCTGTATCGGCAAGTACTCAGATCCAAGTATCGGTATCGTATTGGTTTGAAAAAATTGGTATCGTTGCATCCCTAATTAAAGCCAATAGTGGCGTTTACTGTCAGCCTCAAAAGGAGTGCGATGTATTAGAAGCTGATATGTTGAAACCAGGGCTCAGCACAGTGCACCAGATAGAACGTTCTCTGGTTGGGAGGGGGGATTAACGATGCATTCGCAGCATGTGGGAGAAATAAAACCAGAGTAAATTACATGCAGACAGCTTAAAATGACAACTTATACTCGATGGTTACAATAAAACCATTTTTGAAAAACTTGCAATGCATCGAGTACATTCAATATATCGCCCGCCCCTGGTTGAAACATGATCAATGAATGAGTGAAGGGTGTGTGACAGCCACTATGACAAGGAACAACGAGGTATTGGTCTAACCCTGCTGTGGTATTTAAATCTTCTCCCTATGCCAACGTGGGTCTTTATGCGGGTGCTCCAGTTTCACCTGACAGTTCTGCGTTTTGCCCAAGTGTACACTGAAAACGAAAGACTGCATACATCATTTTTACTCTTTCCTTCACTGTGGTTGCGCACTTACAGCAGTTTGCCGTACTACGAGCTATTAGCCGGGTCAGTCTCTCAGGTAAAATAAAGCTTTTAGACTTCCCAAAAAGTAAGAAAAAAATGTGGTCGAGGGGGATTTTATTTCTTTTTGCTGAAAACCAGTTTAAAATAAAACTCAAAAAAGAAATTTTAAATAAGTATAAGAATGAAGAAAATGCAATTAACCCAAGACAGCAGTCAAACTGATGTTTATTTTCTTCTGCAAATTAGCAAATCTAAATATAGTTTAGTTGAATATGAGAAAATATTTTTTTTGTGATGTTATGTTCTAAGTTGAAGGCATTGTTTACATTTTTGTTGTATACGTTTTTGTTAGCCCTACCCTGAGGGGGTAGGGCTAAATATACTTCTGCATACTCCTTTTCAAACAACTGCATGGAATGATTTTATGAAACGTTGGTGAATGTATATGTTTGAAATAAAAATGAACTGAACTGAAAAGAGAATATGATGGTATTAGAACGGTGATCTTATGTATGATGCTGATTTTGTGTCCTCTATATTTTCACAATATTTATTATGTTTTTTTGTGTTTCTTTGTATCCATTGAGTTGGAGTTTCTTTTATTCTTTTTCGTTCTTCCAGTTTCCATTTGACTCATTTTAACTGCAATTAGAAATAAATAAAAATGGACAAAGGGGGTACCAAAGATAATGGGTTTTATTTTATCGTTTTGTAGGGCTGGAAATACTATTTGTGATCAGCTGTGATTGTTTTACTACAGTAATCGTTAGCTCTCATTCCGGGTTTAATATTCCAGAAAAAAGTGAAACAACAACAACAAAAATGGAGAAGAAAGAAGAAAATCACAATAGTGAAAGAGGCAGAGACAAATGTCACTTCAATGTACCCAGGGCTCTCACCAGTCAATGAGTAACACACACACACACACACACACACTGAGTCACAGTGACAGAGGCGTAAGAGTAACACAACACTCTGACAGCGTTAGGGTTAGTCATCTGTCAAGTACACACAACCACACACACTCACAGATGAGTGGAGTGGACTTAAGCCTGAGACCTCAGCAGTGACCCTTGTCTCTTTTCAGCCAATCCTTTCACATCAGCGTTCGTCCTCGCTTTCACACAGACACACACACACACACACACACACACAGACACACACACACACACACACACGTCTGTCATCATCATGATGTGTTGAAGGTGTTTGGGACGCAGTAAGCAGAACATGTGTGACAAACAAACAACGTGTGATTAGCGTTGAATGATGGTTTGTTAACGTGCATGTGGCTCGGCCATTTAACATGTGTGAACTTTGACCTTTGGTTGATGAGTTTTGTCAAACAAAAAATGTACTTTTCGTGATATTTTCTTATTCTTTTTTGTGATATATTAATTAAGGGTCTGCGGAAACACAAGCAGTGTAACAAACGTGTGTGTGCACGTATCTGTGTGCGTGTTTGCGTAGTGACATTTCCCTAATGTAGCAGTAAATGTGCCCCTCATTAAGTGCTCTCTGACAGTGATGTGGGCTGACGAGAGCGCAGACGCCTGGCTCCTGGACTGGTGCCCTGATGGCGAATATGCTCACACTCTCTTGCACACACACTCACATACACACACAGACTCACTCACAAACACCCACGCACACAGAAATATATACAGAAAGACTGACAAGCACACAAACACTTAAACCTAAGAGCTCCATGGGAAGGATGTTTCAATCCAAGTTTGGATGTCCGTGTCTGTGCCAGAGCTTTTGGGTTTTTTATGCCTGAGTGTGTGTGTGTGTGTGTGTGTGTGTGTGTGTGTGTGTGTGTGTGTGTGTGTGTGTGTGCGCGTTGATGAGAGAATAGCTCTGCATTTCAAACTAAAACTACCATTGATATGATATTATTGATATAAATCTTCCTATAAATTCTTCCTCTTTGATGATGAGTAATAAAATAAAATCAGTCAATTATTAAACATGTCTCTGTTATTTTTATTCCACGGGATCAAATTCTGGACAGTGTGTGTGTGTGTGTGTGTGTGTGTGTGTGTGTGTGTGTGTGTGTGTGTGTGTGTGTGTGTGTGTGTTAGACTTGACACAACATTTGGGGCAGATGAGGGTCTGGAAGCACAGAGGCACATCTGCTGTAGAAAAATGGCTTTTTGGACTAACACCATTAACACAATGGTGGCTGCTGGACAAAAATGTATCTACAGTGTGTGCATGTGTGTCTTTATGCAGCTATTAGTCATGCTCCATATGTCTTCCAGTGAGGGGCAGTGAAAGCATGGTGTATCTGTGCTGTGTGTGTGTGTGGGAGGGGGGGGTGACCGACTGACCCCAGCGACGGCCTTTTTATGCCTCACAAATACGACTGACATACACACAAACACACAGAGAGAATAATGGCGGATGTGACTGTGGAGGCACAGCTAAGAGTACAGCAGGAAAATGAGCAGTCTATTCACACAAGCAGGGTCACATGTGCGCTGAGGTTCGGTCAAAAAGAGGTTAGCTTCCCTTTGTCTGATTCGCTGAGAGGAGGCGGCCAAAGAGACAGTTTCTCCACCGCTCTGAAAGAATCTATGAGCCTTTTTCATTTGTGAACACACTGGAAGCGATTTGCTCGTCGCGCGTTGCTTTGAAGCTGCCAGCTGGTCCCTTGCAGACGTTTCAGGCTCTGTTTGCCCAGGTGACCCTCTAATGTATGTACGATCAGGTCATATGTCAATCAACAGTATTCTGCACTCTCATTGGTAGGCTCTTCAGGTGTGCAAACCAAAGTGTATTGCAGGTCCCGCCCCACCAATTGCTTGTAGTGTGTAGCATTAGTGATTTGAATGCTGTGTGAGATTTCACCCACATTGAAATAACGATCGTAAACACAGATAATTGTTTCATGGCTGCGTGTCACTACAGTAAAAATAGATTGGCAACCCTTTCTCACCACAGAAGATCATCTCACCCATCCCCAGCATCCTCCTCTTCCACACCAACCCTCTGCATGTCCTCCTCCAGCCTGGCAGCTCCATCTCCAAACCGTCCCAACCTTGCGTCTCTAATTTAGTCTCCAAACTAGTTGAACTGTGAAACTCTGAGCAAGCCCAACTCGGACTCTTTCTTTTGCTCAGTGCCACGGTCTCCAAACCATGCGGCACAGCAGCTCTCACTGCCATCTTCTAAAACTTTCATTCATGCTTCCATCCTTCTGCCAACCTGACATGTTGCTCATTTTCAAAAAGATGATCTTGGGAGTGAATGAAACTACTGAGCATGAGTAAAACAGTTTATTAATTAACCCACTGATGCTGATAAACCTGCAGTAATGTGTGCTGTTCTGACACATTAGAGAGCAACAGTATCTGATTCAAACGTACACAAAGTTCAGTCTGATGAGATTTCCGTGGCTCCATGATTCAAACAATTTCTGCTGTAAATCCAAAAAGCAAATATTCTAGCATGTTAGCAGGGATATGAAATCACAATATACAGTATTTTTTTTATGTTCATTCTACACGATATGAATTATTGTCCAATTCAGTGTCTAATCCACATTTGCTTACAACCTCTGATACCAAGGCAGACATGCCGTCTGAAGGACCTTATCATCGCTGTACTGCAGTGACAGTGGGAGTCAATGAAACTGGTCAGGTCTGAAAGATCGTTCACACTTACTTTCCACACAGATTTATATTCACCTCTTGATGCGAACTGCGGAAAAGCGAGCGACTGTGTGGAGCACGCAGACCGTGAGTGTGCTGGCAGGCCGCTGCTGGACTGGATTCAGTTCTCGTTATAAATACAGGGGTTGGAGGTGTGACTGTAAAATGTGCTGTGTGTGTGTGTTTGTGTAGCCAGAGGCGTAAGGGTTAATTGGTGTTGCGTGTTAAAAGGTGTTAACAAGGCAGGCGGACACCCAAGGAGCAGTTTCAAGACACACACAAACACACAAACACAGTCATATTAGCTGGAGTCAAAGTGATAAAAAGTGTATGCCAATATAACAGAGTCTTTTCAACATCCTCCAATGTACCAACCTAACAGAAAACTACATTTTCCACAGTAAACACAGGCGGACCTACAGGCAGTGTTGGGAAGGTTACTTTTAAAATGTATTCCATTACAGATTACAGAATACATGTCCCAAAATGTATTCTGTAACGTATTCCGTTACGTTACTCATTGAGAGTAACGTATTCTGAATACTTTGGATTACTTAATATATTATCATGCTGTTTACAACTACATGAATGTACTATTGCTGTGATTTATTACTGTTACTGAAGGTCCGCGGCTCCGAACCGTAGTAAAGGGACCTCTGGCTAATACGGTGGGTTCTGTGTCGGCTCGTAGCCGAAAACTAGCTTTACTTTGTTGTCTGGGTCAACTTTGCTAGCAGAGACAGAGAGAGGCGTTGAAAGGCTGCTCCAACAGAACTTATTGTTTTTGGAGGAAAACACGAACACGGTGTACAGTCGAGTCTTAATAGCTTACTTACAACTGGGCTCGTCAGGCTCTCTTCTTGGCTGCAGTGGTTATTATTATATTTACATGCTTCCAGCTCCCGTTTCTGCTCGATGACAGCTCGTACTTTTCCTTTTTCTCCCTCCCTCGCTCACAGACACATAACGTGTATGGCAGTCCATTCTCCCTGCAGCACGGACTACACTGCCTATGATGCTACATTCTTTAGAGCTATACCTGTAGCATTCTGCCTATTAGCTTAGCATAACAACAACAACAGGCGCTCTCTCACCCAGGAAACACGCAGAGAGAGAGCGTCACCCTGTAACCATGGCAACCGTAACACTGCCGCCTGGAACAACAGAACGTAGCTGTCAAACAAAACCCAAACAGTCCTGACCCGCCACAATATGAAACAGGGAAGTACCGCCGTGTAATCCATTTATTTCAACAAAGTAACTGTATTCTAAATACCACCTTTTTAAACGGTAACTGTAACGGAATACAGTTACTCATATTTTGTATTTTAAATACGTAACGGCGGTACATGTATCCCGTTTCTCCCCAACACTGTCCACAGTATAGTTCTGCTCTTTAATTGTGAACAGACAGTATTTCTTTAAAAGAAAAAGAAAAATCACAGGGGTTTAGGGGTTACTTTTAGATTCAAAAAAAGAAATCTATTATTTTTCTATTAATTAGTTTGGTTATGGCATATTTTAGGATACTAAATATCTTCATCTTTATCAACTAAAACAGGCTTTTATCAAACGTATTTCAGTAGAAGGGTAATACCCTCCTGTGCTATATATGGCAGCGCTGGCTAAGTGGCACTCCTGGAGCCTCTGGCTGAGCCTGTGGGGACGATAGAAGGAAAAAAAGAAACCAATGAGACAGAGAAAAAGAAAGGGATGGTTTCAGCTAAAAGGCCCTCACTGCCTGGAGGCACTCCATACACTCTAATGATTGCCAACAGGGTGTGTGTGTGTGTGTGTCCCTTGACAAAGAACCTCTAATCAGATGGAAGTGTAAAGGGAAGGAACACTCTCAGGTCATACGTGTCTTTATGTGAGTATCTGTTCACTTTGTGTCTGATACATTTTTGCTGTGAAATGTTCCACTGACACATATAGGCCGTGACACAGACACACACACTTGAAAAAATCATGATGCTAGCACTTGTGCAGTATTACACACACACTGTTGTAGAGTCCGATTATCAGTTGACTGAATGTCTATGGAGGTGACATGGCATCAGACCGACCTGCCAACACGGTACGCTGTGGAAAGTGCTGCTACACGGGCAAACAATACATGTGCGCATGCAGAGCTGCAGCAGACAAGCGCTTTTGCACGTGCTCTCCTTCGATTACACGTACGGGTGAACGGGGTGTGAAAAACCTAAAACACACTTGCATCTACAAAAGCAAATACAGGGGAGGACGGGATGCTTCAAGACAACAGGAAGCAAATAAACTGCATGAAAAGTGCATGAGCAAGGTGTGGGCACACACACCGTCACAGTTCGCCCTCTCACACACACACACACACACACACAAAAGTGAGCATGAGTGGAGGCGACAGAGCGTTCACACTGGGTCGAGCTGGTCCTGGATGTGCCAGAGCCAGCAGCTGAATGCTAGTCTGAATGTGAAGGTGTCAAACTAGCTTGGTTATAGAGCTAATGTGTAGCTGCTAGACTAGCACACCTGAGGCTCACACACACACAGATATATTTATACTTACGCATAGGTGCACAAAGACGCACACATTCACACATGTCAGGAGGAGCGTAAACACACGTATGCATAAACATAACACACAAGCATAAAAATGTCACACACATTCTTGGCAAACATGCAAAAGGACACACACGCGCATATGGCTGCAGATGCATGTACAGATGTGCGCACGCACACTTTTTCACATGTGTGAGAAGTACAAACATGTAGGCCCAAGTGTAAACACACAGATGAAGGAAGAGAATCACAGACGAGCAAACACTTCAGTACACAGTGTATGTAAATAGCAACACACACACACACACACACACACTTCCCACCGTGTCTCTGCAGACGCAGACGTGAATAATGTGTGCAGCCTTCCTCGGCTTCATACCAGGCCACTGCTAGTGTCACGAATAAACTTGCTTACACTTGGCGCTGCTTCACGCGGTGATGGGCTAAATAGGGCATGAAAAGGTACGCACACACACTGGCACGCTTAACACCAGGTGTGTGAGGCGAATGTTAGCAGAGACACATGTGGCTTGGATGCCCGGTGGGATCTGTCCATGTCCTCTTCGTGCCCTCTGCCAAGGCACACCACACAGTGGCTGACTGCAGCTCCGCTCACATTCTGAATCACCTTTTGCATCATTATGCTACAGCGCCGGTACTGGACATTTCTGAGCACAACGCACAATTTAAAGCCTCATTAGCAGCCGCTAGAGAGTGGAATGTTTATTATAGCAAACAGGCGGAAGGAACAGATAATCAATAATTGTCCAATAATAATTTTTTTGATAATATGGCTTTTTATTTTAGAAAATTTAAACATTTAAGTCTGATTCTGACTCAGGCATCACATTACCACACGTCACGAACATCAGTATCCTGTTAGTAGGACTGTTTAATTACAGAGAGTGCAGTATCAATATTATCCAGTCATAGTCTTCATAGTTCCACAAAATGTTTGTTCTACTTATGCAAGAGGACTCGAGTCAATGCCTATATTTGATCTTCTGACACTACAGTAACACAGATAGCGTGCACCATGGGGTCATGAAGGAATCAGGAAATTCTTCTGATGGAATGCACTTGAATTTGTCCTTTCAGGGTTCGCAGAGGTGTGAACCCTCTTTGAAAGAGTAGCGCGCTTAGAACACGCAAACCGGGACTCTACGACTTCGTCCTTGCAACACGGGCCGTGGGCATGTGAAACGGGAGTTAGGTTGTGTTTACAAATTTGACAATGCATTTATCTGATCTGCGGATTTAACAGCGTAACAGGAGAAGCTCGTTAGGTGATCACTATGGTATCGGTTCATTCTCTAGGAGCTTTGCTGCACTGCATGAGAAGAAACATTTGCTACAATGTTTACAATTCCACCTCTAAAGAACAGCGACCACACTCATGCTAATCAAACCATCAGTTTAAAAAGTTTGTTCGTGATCCCACGAGGATCATCGTGAAGTTGTCCACACAGTAATGCCGGGCTCACACTGTGCGATTTTTGGCCCATTTTGAGCCGATTTTTGAGTCGTGCGACCGTTTTAGCGATCGGCCCGATTTTGGCCTTCTTCGTGCGTCGTGCATCGTGTAGTATACGTGGGGTAACGAGAAGCGATTAACACCTCACGACCAGCTCCCGATCATCAATCGCTTGGTCGTGAGGGTGTCACCGCAGCTTCTCACACTGCGCACGCACAAACGCAAATGTCAGCGAAAAAGAAGGCGCAGCGCGGCAGTGCAGCGTGTGATCTGGACACAAGCGATGGAGGCACTTGTAGAACTTTGGAAAGCTCATCCGAGCCTTTTCGATGTGGCCTCACCAAATGATCACGACCACAACAACCGTGAAAATATTTGGATGGACATTGCTGCTCAATCACAGCTGATCATGTTTTTCATTAGTAATTTAGCAAAGTTGATGGCGGTGGTGTGTGTGTCTGTGTGAGTGAAAGACAGAGAGGGAGAGCGAGCGACAGAATTTCTGTTATAACCTTCATGTTATGGACGCACAGTGTGAGCACTCGGGTCGCATCAGAGCATCGGGTCGTATAGTGTGAGACCCTGCATCGTGACCTATGAACTTCTAACCTCTGCGAGTCAATCGTGCAGTTTGAGCAGGAGCTGAATTGCGCGACTGACAAAATCGCACAGTGTGAGCCCGGCTTAAGAAGTGATGCACAGGAGCAGCAACTGATTGATTCAAGTTTTCAATTTGATTTTTCATTATTCCCGTTCAGCGTGTACAACATCTGCATTTAAGCTTCCACAAAACTGTAAACTGTGTTCAACAGTTAATCACTGATAACTGTTCAACACTGCTATCAAGTAAGACAAATGATAATTTAGGCATTATTTTAAAAACAGCTGGTCTGCACTGAGCTTTAACCTTCAGCAGCAAAAAAAAAAAAAGGCAAACTGGTTTTTAAAATCTGTCAGAGCTGTAAAGCTGACGGACTCTGTTCAGCCACTCATTGAGCTGTTGTTGAAAATGATTTCCACCAAAGCTTTTTTCATGGTTTCAATAAACATGACATTGTTAGGTATTCACAGTGTTGGGGAGTAACGGAATACATGTACCGCCGTTACGTATTTAAAATACAAAATATGAGTAACTGTATTCCGTTACAGTTACCGTTTAAAAAGGTGGTATTTAGAATACAGTTACTTTGTTGAAATAAATGGATTACACGGCGGTACTTCCCTGTTTCATATTGTGGCGGGTCAGGACTGTTTGGGTTTTGTTTGACAGCTACGTTCTGTTGTTCCAGGCGGCAGCGTTACGGTTGCCATGGTTACAGGGTGACGCTCTCTCTCTGCGTGTTTCCTGGGTGAGAGAGCGCCTGTTGTTGTTGTTGTACTAAGCTAACAGGCAGAATGCTACAGGTATAGCTCTAAAGAATGTAGCATCATGGGCAGTGTAGTCCGTGCTGCAGGGAGAATGGACTGCCATACACGTTATGTGTCTGTGAGCGAGGGAGGGAGAAAAAGGAAAAGTACGAGCTGTCATCGAGCAGAAACGGGAGCTGGAAGCATGTAAATATAATAATAACCACTGCAGCCAAGAAGAGAGCCTGACGAGCCCAGCTGTAAGTAAGCTATTAAGACTCGACTGTACACCGTGTTCGTGTTTTCCTCTGAAACAATAAGTTCTGTTGGAGCAGCCTTTCAACGCCTCTCTCTGTCTCTGCTAGCAAAGTTGACCCAGACAACAAAATAAAGCTAGTTTTCAGCTACGAACCCGACGTATTAGCCAGAGGTCCCTTTACTACGGTTCGGAGCCGCGGACCTTCAGTAACAGTAATAAATCACAGCAATAGTACATTCATGTAGTTGTAAACAGCATGATAATATATTAAGTAATCCAAAGTATTCAGAATACGTTACTCTCATTGAGTAATGTAACGGAATACGTTACAGAATACATTTTGGGGCATGTAATCTGTAATCTGTAATCTGTAATGGAATACATTTTAAAAGTAACCTTCCCAACACTGGGTATTCATCAGTTGACCTTAAAATGATCTAATGTAGTCACTGTATAACACAAATTTAATTACAATACTATGTTGTCCCCATGTTCCAAGAAATCTCAGCTGAATTTATTATATTTCATTCTTTGGAATTCTCTGCCTTCGAGCCTTTTTATTTTGGGATTTTCATGAACAACTGCAGGAAAACTTGTAACTGTGTGTGTGTGTGTGTTCTGAAAGTGTATCTATATGTGTGAAGCATCAATCCTCACAGAGAGAGAGAGTGAGAAAAGAAAAACAGAGCTCAGGAGGAGGTTTTCCTCTCATCTGTTGTGTTTTCTTTTCGGTGAATCACACCGTGTCTGTAGCAGGAATCTGCATCGAACTACAGACGCTCCTCTTCTTTCTCCACCTCTTCTTCTCCTCGATCCTCTCATCTCCCTCTAAGCTAAATGATCCTTTCATTTCCTGATGACCGACAGAGGCCCTTAGGTGTCTGTGCGTGTTTGTGTGTGTTGCGGGAGTGTGCGTTGAGCTCTGAAAGCACAGTTGCATGTTAAGTTCACAACTGCATTGATCCTGTAGCAAAACAAAGCTCAGAGCGCGATGTCTGGACTGAGCTTTATAAGTGGGCGTGCGTCTGTTTGCGTGTGGATACAAAAGACAAGCTGACGGTAAGTTAAACGTTTCACATCACCGCATGTTAAAAATCTGTTTTGAACACATTCCAACTTGTGTCCACACCTGCAAATGCATCCACACACACTCACACACACACAAATCCACAGAGAGTCGACTCCGGAAGATAGGGAGGAAGTTGTCTAATGGTTGCCAAACGTTTGAGTGGGCCCTGGCTAAACATGTGTTTAAAGCAGACAACATCACCACTTGACCCTTTCACTCACACACACACACACACACACACACACACACACACACACACACACACACACTCACTCACACACACACACACACACACACCTCCACGGCTCAAGAGGCCATCTCAGACAGTCAGATATACACACAAGTTATTAGTTTATCATCTGCTAGGTGTGTATGTGACTGTGCAATGTGTGATTTGTGTTTTTGCTGGCATATACACACATCAGACAACTGCACACACACACACACACACACACACACATGCTCCAACAAGATAATATAATCAAGTCAGAGTGCAGTGGCTGCCGACTGCAAAATGCCCACTTCCAGATGTCCTGACGGAGAGAGACGCCACGCTTTTCCACTGGGAATTGGTCAAGGTCCTGAGGCTGCTGCGTGTGCATGTGTGTGTGTATACCACAAACACACACACACACACGCAGAACAGACGTAGACATAACCATGCAAACAGACACCCTGACACGGCATGAGCAAAACTGGGCCCAGCTGGAGAATGATTCAAAGGCTGAGGGAGAAAGAGGGGAGAGGACAGAGAGGGGAAGACGGAGAGGACAAATTGTTTTTGCCTGCATCTGAAGACGTGATGTGCGAACGAGCTGTTAAAAGAAAACAAAGCACAGTCGTGCCTGCCAGTTCCCATGACTCCCCCCGGCCCGCTGTCCCTCCTTCCTCCCGTGCGTCCATCCATCATTTGCTCTCGCCCTCCTCCTTTACAGTAAGTCTCCCAACACCTACAAAATCCTGGGATCAGTTAACGGTGAAGATGAGTCGATGTGGTAAGTTGGTATATTTTGCAGTTTTAGACAAACAGGTGGTGCTCGAGTGCTTTTGAGTCGACACGAAGCAAGAAACGAGATTCTTTGATGATTGATTCAATGTTTCGTTTCATTTTGAGGAGTCCAGCAGACGGGATATCGTAATGACCTTTGTTGTTAGTTAGCAACAAATAGTCATTGTTATACCTCTGAAATCATTTCTTCAAGTACAAGTATATTCTGTTTTTGGATTCATATTTGCATATCTGGAAGTTTGCGTACTACTGGTTTCATAGCTCAACCATATTTGTGATTAATTTTAGGCTTAAACAACATAATTATGTGGAAAGCAAATAAATAAGTAAGAACAGGCAAAACATGTTGATACCATTCTCCGTTCTGACACGTCTGTCTTTACTACTGTTGTGGTCACAAAATGACTAATAGGCTGGAATAAGTTAAACTTGCCAGTGCTGGATGGTCAGGAAATCTGATGGGTCAGAGTCTGCAGCTGTTTAAGAGCAATCGATAATGCTGAGCTGTCCAAGCCATGAGTCAGGCAAATTTTTTTTTTTAATTTTTCATGCACAGTGACCAACTGGCTACCACTATCCACCACTGTTATCAACGTATGGAAGACATGGCAACTGGAGCTGCAGTTTTACTCTGTGCCTGCTTTCTGCTCTTATCTGCAAGGATGAATTCATTTCAAGGTCACCCATATGGAAAAGAAATAGTAAAAACTTATATGATTTACCCATGAAAGTGGCCCCTTTCTCATTACTTTCATATTTTTTTTTAGTAAGTATCCAAAACATACAAGTTTCATTATATAATTTTTCAAGGGATCTTATATCTCTTTTCACTCTTGTATGCTTTTCATACAAGTTTCACACAAGACCGACACAAACTTTATAAGATTTATATATCTTTTCCATATGGGCAAGAGTAGCACATTTGCATAAACATGCCAATGGTCAAAACCTTTGTGAAGAACAGATCAGTGCTGAGGTCACAGCAGCTTCTGCTTTGATATCCAACTGCGTTTACTTTTAGACTTACTGTAAATGTCAAATTGAAAACGCAGATATTCAAGTTGTACTTCAGAGTTTTACCTGTTGGTGTAGAGAAGCACTGCGAGGTTCCTAATTCAAAACACACCATTCCCTCTAACTTACCATCAGACTCTTCCATGCACCGCTGCATTAAGAATGTCACATTGTGGTTTAATCTGGCTCACCGCTACAGCATTCCTAATTAGTTTGTTTTGATGTTTCAGAAGCTTCTCAGCTGACAGAAACACGCACACAGGACATTTTATTTACTCATAGAAAGACTTTCCTCCAACTGTGCTTGACAGTCGAATGGAAAATAGCTACCAGTGAAATGGCAGGGCCAGTTGGACTGAAAGTCTGTTTGGAGTCAGTCAGAATCCTTTTGACCATTTCTTCTCACTGCGCTTGTTGTTCTGCCACTGCTAATCCCTCTAAGCTGTTATATATAAGAAAGAGTACTAAATCTAAAGTTTACTGAAACCAGTCATTTCAACTGGCTCTGTTTATAGATGTGATGACAAAAATGTAACATCGTTCAAGACCATCGCTGCTTTTTCTCTTCTATTAGCAAATGGGGAACTTGCTCAAAGGCTGCCTTTTCTACTCTTCTCTTAGTTACTGCCTAATGTTTGGAGTTGATATGGCATCACTGTGACAGTGTTGGAGCGGGAATGTTGAGCACAGAGCAAAAGGCCGAGGTTTCTTAGAGAAAGAAGAGGGTAGGTGCATAAAACAAGACGGCAGTTAGGAAAAAAAGGAGTTAGTGGCATAAAGGAAGTGAACAAAGAGAAATAAGTGGAAAGGAAGATAGGAATGGAACAAGTGAATTTGAGGTGTATGCTAAAGAGAAGAAATGTGGAAGAGTCTTTATTATCACTGCAGTTAGTACCTGAAAAGTGGCTCACTGATACCCTGCTTTTAGGAAAGGAGCATCACTTCCTGCTTTGGCAACATTGTTTCACTTTTATGAATTGGTTGTAGTTCTTTCTTTAGGGAAACTACAGCAATGCAGGAATAAAAAGCATTACAGTCTGTAGATAACAGGATTGTTTTGGTGGTCTTTGTAACGCCCAATGTTGTCAACACTAAATCTTTAAGGTTCATTTAAGCTCAGTGTTTGTAACAGAACTACAACTGTGACACTGTGTTGAATTGTCAAACACCAGCTGTGAAGTGTGAAGGAACATGTAGCGCTATGAGCCTCAAAAAGATTATGAAGTTTATTTTTAGCCTGGGAATATTTTTACCCTGTTAGAGTTGAGCTGCAGTGACAATGTTAAGGAGGCCCTCCAGAAAACAAGTCATAAAATGCACCTGTCGTTTAGTCCCTAGCCTAACCACAGCTCCAAAGAGTCTGGATCCCAGCCATCGAATGCTGCCGGTCTTTCCTGTAAGACTTTCCATAAATAGCACCAAGTTACTTTACGCCTGTAGATTTGTTTGATGATTTCAGAGTTGCTATATTTCCTAGATGTGACAAATTCCAACAAAGAGAAGAATAGACAGGACAGCGGCGTCCGGAATGATTGTTTTGACCAATATGTTTTCTGACCAAATTGTGACCGGCTGGTTACTTTCATACAGAGAGAAGCGCAATATCAATAATCTCTATGACTAATTAAAGAACATACTTGTAGACTTGGCCAATCTTAGCAACGACTGTAAGCTTAAGTGAGATTTACAGTGCAAAAAAAACCCCCACTGGATTTCTGAAGACTGAACAACCAACCCATCAACCAAAGGACCTCCAGAAGGCGCAGCTACACCCGAACAAGCTGGATGTTGAGTCTCCGCTCTCGTGTTTACAGAAAAAAGTGGCTTTGGTATGAGTCTGTTATGATTAATGGTTATATAAGCTGTGCATGTATTCATAATTCATTTGGGCTGCAGTTAAATTTACAGAGGACATTACACCATTCTCTTTCCAAACCAGTTGCAGGTCTTGGGGTTGACCAAGACGGTCTTTGGTTGGTTAAAGCCTCACCAAGTCAGTCAGAGAGTTCCCCAATTTTGAACCATCAAATGCAAGAAGTTCATCAGTTGTAAACTTGTGACTGGTCCTGATGGGAGTGCACTCGGATTAAACATGAGTGGGCTGAACGTGGACACTTTCCACAAGTACCCACCTTTCCCTCTATAACCAGTGCTATTTAAGAGAGCGGGCACAATATTTTGCCGAGAATACTGCCAAATAGGAAGCTCACATTGTGACAAAGAGTGCAAGCTATGCCAGCGGCCTCCACTTCCAAAGTTAATGATGGAAAGAATCTCCCTCTCTACATCACCCCCCCTCTTTCTCAGAGGTTAAGGGTAGACGAATAATCACTCATTTGTGAGTAAAAAGCGAGGGAGCTGAGTGTGCTGCATAAACATTTTCCCGGATGTAATTTTCTCTGCCGGTCTTTTGGCTTTTCCCAGTAGGACAGAGCCCAACGCCCAGGAGGAAATCGTTTAGGCTGAATAAGTGCCAAATTGTATCCTGGTTTTCCAGAGTTTTCCTGCCTGTTCTGGCTCAAGGCCTTTCCTGTGGTAAGATTGCGCCCTGTTATGCGTATGTGGGTATGAATGTAAGTGTGCCACGAGCACTGGCTTCAGGCTTTGGCTCAGGATGACAATCCCCATTTCCATGTTGCAGACATTAGAAAGAAATCAGAAATAGGAAATAAAGAAAGGAGCAACGTGGAACTTGAGTGAGAAGTTCCCACTTCCTCGGGCGCCTTTTTATTCACTGAGCTGTATCTGCACACATGACACAAAGCCTGAGAATCTGTTTGTTCTGTTTTTTCTTACATTTTGTGGCCTTGTGTGTCATCAGCGAGTTCTTACATGGGTGTGTTTGTTCATGCGTGTCTACCATGTGTTCCTTATTTGGAGAGAAAAACTTCTTACTGCTTCATTAAGTCACATTTGTTTATCAGACATTGAACAACGCAGCTGCTGTACTTCAAAAAAAAAGGAAGAAGAAGAAAAAAGATTTAGGTTAAAAGCAAATAAAATGAAGAAGATAGGCATCTTAGTATTTCACAGGTTTCTGTGACCTCATTCATTTCCACATTTTTGCACTTTCAATCGCTAAAGATGCCGTAGAGCTTCATGAGCTGGGATATGCTCGATTTTAGCCAAAACATCACAGACACCTCTTGAACTGCTTATATGAATTTTGCACCAGTTGCATCAGCGATCGTGCAGTTCCTGCCCATATACTTCCTACACTAACTGACTCTGTGCTTTATTTTGCTTTTTGGCCATTGTTTAAAAGGTGCTACATGAGGCATAAAACAATAACATGTCAGTGACAAATGAACTGCATGCAACCTAAAGCAGTATGCTGTTGGAAAGACTGGTAGACTATGTAGTTTCACTAGTAATGTCAGTGCCAGTGTTTCAGTAAATTAAGCACACATTTCCCCATAAAGCCTGCTGCTTCCTGCAGTGAAGAGGATGTTGGTTATTCAGTCAAAAGTTTCCTCTTTAACGGTTTAAATATGTTGGAAATTATTTTGCCATCAGCTTTTGATAACAGTTGCAGTTTAAGAATTTAGTTAAGTTTGTCGTGGAAAACAACTTTGAGCTGGAAAGAGTCTGCGGGGCACAAGCAGTTCAAGCTGTTTCTCTGAGGCTGAACAGATCAGCGTTGGTTACAGCTGTCCAAAGACATGCTGGTAAATATCGAGTAAACCATTATTAGATTTCTTCAGTTTAAAAACTTATATTAGATTTTAGATCCACTGAGATGAGAAGTAAGACAACACTTAACTTGCCAGTAATCAACAGATGCAGTCAAGTTTCAGGTTAGGGCGCCCGACTACTACTGTACAATCAAACTACTTACCACTGTGACCTGTGAGAAGTGGTTTTGACTGAAAATAGTAGCTCAGTAAACTGATAAGCAAAGACACGACATATGACATCCAAAAGAAGACATGTGTAACAAGGCTTTGCACGCCTGAAGTAAACACAGGTTTATTAACCCTTTAAGACCTACCATAGAACCAAGTCCGCCAGAGCTTATATTATATTTTTACATGCTGTAGAGCCATTTTTAGGAGCATTTCAAGTTGCTATACATCAATACAACTGTTATAGCCCATATTTTAATAATATGTATGCATTAAGTCCATAGTAACTACATTAATTGCAAAAAAGTGCAATGATCTAGAAACAAATTGAAAATCTTTTTTTTTTTTTACATATATTTCTAGTTAGAGAAATTTAAGAGGCTTATCCCTCAAAACTGTAAATACAAAAAAGTTGCAAAAAATAGTTTACAACAGCAGGAAATTTATTTTAAGTGTCTTCATAGTTTTATTTTGGAGATATAGCAATTTTTATATACTGCAGGAAAAACAAAAAAAAAATTCCTATGATGCAAATTTGCAAAGAAAACAGCATCAAAATAAACTATTTCCAGCAGTGCAATTTGAGTTCTAAGCATCACAGAAACTATTCAGAAAAGTATAAAGTCAAACATGACTTATAAAAACACCAGTATAGGCTCATAAGACCTACAAGTAAAAAACTACATTTTTCGCGAAAATGACGTCACTTCCGGTTTCGGGCAGGAAATAGCGGACATGCCTTTGTTCACGCTGACATCTTTTTCAATGTGGGAAGTGTTATGAACAGCTGATCGGATCGGCATAGCGTGCTTCTGGAATATTATGTTTTTGTTGCTGCAAGCGCTTTTTATGCAATTTTTGCAAAGCTTATGTGGAAGGAAACTGTGACCGAGGACAAGCTGATGGCATAAGATGTAAGTACAACTCCTCCGGTTTCATATGCAAAAAAAATGATTGCGCTAGCTCACGTGGTTCCGGTTCTACGGGGATTTAAAAATAGTTAGGCAAAACGGAGCGTGCTGCTCTGACCGGCTTTAAAGGGTCAAAAAGACTAAAATAGGTTTGGATCATTTCTGGGAAAAAAGGAAATTTTACTGGAAAGAGAGCAGAGCAGAAAAAGAAATGAATAATCATACATGCACACCTACACACCAACACAAATGCATTGTTGAGTTAGGCCCACTGGTTGAGGAATTTCTCTGAACCCTGAGAAGAAGGAGACGGGAACAGACAGAACACAATTAACAGCGGTTTGTCACAACTTTGGACCTGGGAGTATGCATCTAAAGGTCATGTGTATGTGGGAGTGTGGGTCTGTGGGCATTCACAGTGTGTGACACTTGCCTCCCATACAGCTCATTTATTGGATTAGTGCAAGACTGACCAGTGGGGATGTGGCTGGCCGGCGCCAGGGCCCGCTCTGAGACTCTGGAGCCTAGTTAGCTGTGATGCTAAGCTAACCCCTCACTCCCGACACCTCAGGGGGGCAGCGCCACTGCTGTAGGGAGGAAAGGGTGCTTGTTAATGGGGCTGAGGTGCCATGCTTGCAGGCCTCTCCTTGGGGGGAGGAGGATGGGAGGCAAGGATGGACTAATTATAAAGGAAAGCCCCAATTACAAGAAGAGGAAGACAGGGGATTGGAGGCGTACTGGAGGGAAGGATGGAAACACTACAGTGGAAGCCAGGCGTGGAAATGCCAAGACTAGCTGCCAGTGACAAGAACCCCTCACACACACACACACACACACACACACACACACACACACACACCAGACAATGTACCTTCTGAGGTGCCGCCTGTCTCCTTTTCTTGTCTTTGCTGAGGGATAATTGTATTAAGTGTGTTTGTTAGCCCAGTGGCTGATGGCACACATGCACGCACACACGCACACACACAACATCGAGTATACGAACGCACAGAGCCAGTTAAAGAATAAGAGCTTCACTGCTGCTGTTGATGGCAAGCACCAGCAACTTGCACACACGTGTCCATTTCCACTCTTACACGTATGAGAGTGCTTCAAATGATAATTCGGCCGCAAACAGCACACAGACACACAAACCTGCAGTATGCACCACATGCATACACCCAGGCGGTTGACCTCATACTGTATTGCCGAGCAGCTCTCCCGTACAAGCATGGGTTTCATTGGAAACACATGTCCAGAGTGTGCATATGTGCTGGGCGTGCAGTGAGCTCTCTCCGTACGTGTTATGCTTCTGAATACATTTCCGGCCTCAGCTGAAAACCATGCTGGCATTTTCTCTCAGTCTCAGGCGCCCTATATGGAGCACGCCCGCACATTCATTTATACATACACAAATCAGGCCTCCAGTTTACCTTCAAATTTTGTCCTGAGGTATTGATAACATGGCTGTGAGATGTTTTTAAAACAGGCTTACAAAAAAGGTGAGTATGGTGAAAGGTGGCATCCAGGGAAAGTCTTACACAGGAGTGATGTGACAGATATGCATGGTAGTGGTCAAAGTATAACCACAAAAAGAGTAACTGATTCGCTGGTTGCACGTTTCTGTTCACAGTCATTCTGCCTCCTCAGTTTCTGCTTGATTTTTTGAATATGCTGGCAGTTAAAGTCTATATTGCCCGATGCTATTAGCATTTTTTTATAGTCAAATGTACATGTTGATGCTGGAAAAAGTAAGCAAGCAAAAGCATTGTCTGCTACCCTTAATTTTACACTTAGAAGCTTCTAAAACCAAATTTGGGTGACTGGAAAGAAACTGAGCTTGAAACCAGGGAGACCAAAACGATGTTATCCATCAAGCTGACGGGGGCAGATCTAATCTTTAATAACAGGCCAGCACTGGTGCCAGAAATTGGTTCAAACCATCGAGCTTAATGTCTCGAGCATGCAGGCTCTGTAATTCAGACACTGTTGTCTGACTGGGGGAGAAAGCTAATGAAAAGAAAAGCAGGAAAATAGACTGAGTGAGAGAGGGATGGATGCAGAGAGCTGTTCACATCTGGAGTCTTTCCTCTTGTCATCAGATAGATGGATGTTAACTTACAGTGCTGTGGAAACAACAGCTTCCTGTGCTGCTGATAACAGCACTGGAGCGACTTACAAGAAGTGAGATGGAAGAAGAAGTAGTCAGTGAAGGAGTGAAACATGAACAGGGGATGGCTGACGATGAAAGCTTTCAGAACTACAAAGACGGGAAAAAAACTCTGAGAGGAGGAGATAAGAGAGAATATGGCAGCGGACAGCTAACGTTGCAGCACAGACAAAATAGCAAGCAGACGGTTTTTCAATTCTGCTGAAATACCTGCTCGGTCTGGCAACGCGCACACAGACAGCGACACACACTCGCTCTGTCTAAACATGTCCGACAAACTAGACAAACAGCAAGAAAAGAACAAAGGGAAGCAGCTCTGTCTAAGAAAGCTGTCACTTTGCCTCTGCCGTGATCTTCGGGAAAAGATGCAAGGCTCTGCAGCCACAACATGCCAACATGCACTAGTGCTGCCACTACTGCTGCCCATCACTTAGGCCATCTCTGTGTCTAAATATGTGCGCGTCGGTGTATGACAGAGACAGATGTGTGTGCTTCCTGTCTCAGCCTCTTTCCCCATCACTCGTTTCTCTGGAGATGGTCGTTTTGCTGATGCGCATTTTCTGTCTATTCCTAAAAAATAACAATGAGTCACAGAAGAGACATCTGCAATATATTTGAGCGGAAAGTGCTAATGAATCAAGATGCTTTAGGAGAAACTGGGAAAACAGAGCCGAAATAACCACCCCAGAGGTGAAGTAGCGCTGTTTTCACCACAAAAACAGTTCAGTTGCTTGCCAGAAAAAGCTCGCCATCCTGAAACTGACCTCCAACTGAAAACAAACTTAGTTTAAAATGCTTCCTGTGGTATCCAATTGTTTAAAAAAGAAAAAGTAGAAAAAACAAACAAAGATATTTTCCTGAAAGAATATTTTTCCAGTTATTTATTGCAATTCAAATTGTTCAAGTCCAATGATTAGCTTGAAATGGTACAAAGGTAAACGGTGAACTGCCAGAGGTTAAGGTTACACAAAACTGAAAAATAATCTAAATTTCAGACTTCAGGCCAAAGTGTCAGTTTCCTTCACCATCAAAAGGCACTCAGAAACTGAGAGTTAACAGGACAACAGCTTCAAGCACAGCTTAATAGTGGTCACAGTGAGCAAGTCTCAGTTTCAGCTGTGAAGAGAAGACTTGGAGCTGCAGGTTTGACAGGACGAGTTGCAGCAAGAAAGCCAGACGTCAGAATAAGACAAAGAGGCTCGTCTGGGCCATGAAACACCACCATTGGCCTGCTGAAGACTGGAAGAAGGTTTTATGGACCGATGGATCAAAATGTGAAATCTTCTGTTCATCACGCAGGATCTTTGTCCGGCTTCGAGTAGGTGAAAGGATGATTCCACAGTGTGTGGCATCAACTGTCAAACATGGAGGAAGTGTGACGGTCTGGATCCAGGGTCGGTGACTTGTACAGAGTGAGAGGCTCCCTGAACCAAAACTGCTACCACAGCATTCGGCAGCACCATGCAGGACGCTCTGGTAAGGACCCAAAACACAAGTCCAAGCTCTGCCAGAACTACCTCAGGACAAAAGAACAAGATGGTGAGCTTGGAAACATGGAGCGTCCAGCACAGTCTCCAGACTTAACACTAGGTTTACTAACCTGCGCAAATTTGCGTAACTTCCCTAAACCCAACACCCCCTAGAATTACTGGCTTTTTTATTTTCTGGTGCAAGTCCCGAGGTGTTAATCACCCCTGCTGAGATTTTCACAGGTCGTCAGCTTTTGTTGTGCAAACCATCCATTATCCTTGAGGCCTGGCACATTTGCATTTGCTCCCTCAGAGTTGCTCAGATCCAAGCCAGGCCAAACCTCTGTGTTACAACTTTCAGAAATGCCCGCCTACACAAAATATCCCACACATTGACTGACCTGCAAATATAAAAGACACACATTCACACCTTCCTTGACTCTCAGCACTTCACTGCACAAGCTGGACAGAAGGGTGAAAGCAACAAAACCTACAAGGTCCACATTTATGGGAACTTTCTGACGGGTCGGTTCAGCTGTTATATCTGCCAAAGCTGCTACTTTGATGAGTCGAAAGGTTAGAATACATGTTAGCCTATAAATTGATTCCATGATTTCTTTTTTAACTGCTTATTTTGCACCATGCTTTCATTTCAGTGCAATGAGACATTAAACTGCATAATATTCAAATTTTAAAAATTTAAAAATTGGGGTGTTCTAAAACTTTTGACACACACAAACACACACACGTATTTATTTATTTACTAAAAGAAAAAAGAATAAGAGGCTGCACAAAGGCACTTTCCTGTTTTTTGTTGGTCCAAATGAACTTCAACGTCCACCCACCTTCTCTGCATTAGTGCAGAGGCAGAATTATAATATGATTTGCATGAACTGGGCTTTTAAAATAGAAGATGAAAAGGAAAAGAAAACAAGTGCTGACTCCTTAAGCTCACACATACGCAGTGCTGTGAGCAAAGACAACTTTCTTGTTTTAATTTACAATCGCTCTCTCTTCCATTTCCCTTCTCTCTCTATCACAGGCACACAAAGAGTGAGAGACAGACAGGAAGTTGAGGAGGAATTCCCAAGCGGACATTTCTCACGTTCCTGCAGTGATTGGAAACACACTCTAGTAAAATGGTGGCAGGACATAATTTCCAGGTGAGGAGAGAAAGGCGGTAACCTCTTCCCCTCTCCCTTCAACCCCCCTAACCATAGCACAAACAATATCCTCCTTGATATTATCCACACACACACACACACACACACACACACCACTTGTTGTCACCTGGAGGGGGTTGGTCTATAGCTTTTTAGCATCAATACACAATGGCTTCCTCTGTGGCTCAGCAGAAGCAGGTGAGCAGATAGTATCTAAGTGAGTGTGCGCTCACACACACACGTTTCCATACATCCTCGCACGCGCGCACACACACGGACGATGAGAAAACCACACACACCTGCTGAGGAAATGAGCCTGTAGTAGTTCTCCACCTGGTCAGCCCCGAGGTGCCACCGAGAAAAACAAAAGGAAGGAAAGAGGCGATGAAGATAAAGGGAAAGAGGGAATTGTGAAACAGGCTTTTGTGAAGCCAACGGACGGCTTTTGTTTCCAGCCAGAGCAGGTGACATTAAATATTTTGATTGAACAGGTATCAAGCTTTCGAGTTCTCTGCTTGTTGAAGGTTTCATTCAAAAAGATTCTGAAACACTGCACAGAAAAACATGTGGATGACTGTTCGGTTAACTCGGTACATTGTATGTTTTGCTTACCGATCACATATTTGGCTTTCAAGCTGAGAGCTGCAGTTACTAACACTGCCAGCAAACAGATGCTAAGTAGCGTACTTGCAAACATATTAACCATTAGCTGTGGCTAGTGCGGTTGAGAGCTGGTTTCACTTTTGAATGGACAGCTCCATCGCATCTGTGCAAAGCACCAAGCCCGTGGCACCTAACTGGTCTGTAAACTTCCAAGTTCCAACTAAGCATTTTTCCTGACCCGTGGAGGCCCCGGACACGCCCCAAACCCACAGGACCCAGAGGATCCACCACCAGAAACCAGAAACCACAGAATACCTGTTGAGGTGCCGTGTCCATGCTTTGTCAGGTCAGAGCTGTTTGGCAGCACGTGGGTGACCTACCCTACAATAAGCAGGTGGTTTTAATATTGTTTGTCTTCGAGACAGGGTGAGGGGATTCTCTGTTTTCCTCTATTTAGTAAAGTCTTGACATACTGGAGAGTCTCAGGTGCAGAGAAACCACTTAGAGCTTGTTAACCTTATAGCGCAATACGAAGGGATACATCATCCTACAGTTGCAAGTAGAGAAGTGGACTGTGTGTGTGTGTGTGTGTGTGTGTGTGTGTGTGTGTGTGTGTGATGTAGAGACAGTCTGAACACTTGTGACATGAGTCAGATGCTGAGGGAGTCGGATGCATATGCTGCTGAGTGCATCTCCCCTTCTTTCCCCTATTCATTTTTTACCACACTTGCCAGCGAGGCTGAGCAGCTCATTGTAATCATCTCTGTGTGCATGCAGGGAAGTGTGTGTACCCACATTAGATGTGATGCGATGCATTAGGCATTTCTGATGCTTAGGTGTAAAAAATCCTATTACAGCAAGCAGGACGGCGGATCGATACCTTACGGGATCTGGAGCAACGTGCTGTGTGTGTGTGCGCGTTTGTGTGTGTTGATGTGTGAGCGTGGAAGTGTTTTAACACCTCTCAGAGGTGGATTAGTGCGCGACAGCATGGAGACACTGTCAGAGGCGGTTAGTGTCAGAGAGCGGAAGAGGAAAGTGCAGAGGGAGAAAGATGGAAAGAAGGGAAGGGAAAAAGGAACAGATGGAAAGAAAGAACGCAGCGAGGGCGAAGAGAGAAAAAGATGTGTCACTTCTGATGACAATGCGCTGTGCTTGTCCCCAGTGATTTTGGGTGGAGGGGCAGATGGAGAAAAAGAATAAAAATAGACAGAGGGGGGCTGTGGAGCTGTGCTGTAATCCACGCACTCGGCAATATGTAAAGAAGACAAACTTATGCATGAAGTGTCGTTCTTCTAACAACCATTTTCAGTCATTCAGTCATTTGTCTGAAGTAAGTCTACAGTGGAAGGTGTTCCCTTCGTTTTCTAAAAATGATCATTGGAAAAGCTGGAATTTACAGAATATAGCACTAAAAAACTACAATTAATTAAAAACACGCCTGACAAGCAGCTGAAAACGGAGAAATCACATCACAGTGGGATGAGCAGGCGACCGTACGCCGTATGACTGAGAGCGAAAGTCTTCACTGTACCTATCCAACAAAGCCAAATAAGACCCGAAAAAGAAAAAGAGTGAAAAATCACTAAAGAGTGAAAAAGGAAAAAGGTACTGCACTGTCACATCATATGATCCTACAGAAAATTATTTTAAGTTAAAGAAAATCTGAGGAGGATTTTAAAGATCATTCAGGTGACAGTGTGACAGGTGAAAATAGGTGTTGAGTTTATGTCTTATTACAAATATTTGGAAATAGTCTGAATTTATTTGGAGTACATTTCAGTATTATATTGTTAATTTTCACATGTGATTATCTGTGGGTTAAAAAAACAAACAAAAATGATCATTTCCAGAGGCAAAAATAACGTCGACAGATGTGTTTTGATTGCTCATTTAATTAGTAATAATTTAAAATATGACAGCAGTAAATTCACATTTTAATTAAATTCTTTATGATAAATGTGTCCATTGTTAGATCAGTGAAATGCATTTTTGCTGTAACGTTTTTTCTTTAAAAATTCCTGGAAGTTTTCTGAAAACAAATCTAATGGTGAGAGATCAAGCATGACAAATAGTTAGCTACATGCAGTGGAGGTTACAGTAACATGTTACTGTAATCAGATTACATTTTTTCAGTAATGCAGTCATGTAACACATTACTGTACTATATTCTGTAATTAGATTACAGTTACTGCATGTCATTATTTGCGTTACAAAGTTTCTTTAGTTATGTGAGCTTCAGGTGGATAAAAAGAAAACATCCAACAAACTTTTATTTCCGTCCCTGTGGTACAATCAGCTAATTTCAATGAGAGGACGAAAATTAAAGGATTATTCTATTCTATTCTAAATGGTGGAGCAGTACAACAAAATAACATTTGAGGAGTGGAGATATGGAAATTACTTTTTGTTTATTGCATCCAGGACAGAAGCAACTGTGTTATGCTAACACAACTTTAGCTCTCTGCAAGCACGTGTGCAGACAGCATGCTAAAGCAACGCTAGCCAAGAACCCAGAGCGTTGTTGGCTTTGTATTCATACCTCCATACGTAAGAAAGATTATACATGTGTCCTCATAAGGGCAGAGATTTACGTTGGAGTTGGAGTTCAGGCCATTTTACGGAGTAATGGGAAAGTAATGTAACAAGTAGTGTAAGGGATTACTTTCTTCGACGAGTAACGTACTACATTACTTTAAAAAAAAGTAACAAGAAATGTGCAATACATTACTTTTCGTGATGAATGACCCCCAACTTTGGCCACCTGTAAGTTGTTGTAGTGCACGGATGTTCAACTCACATACCTGAGTGGGCTAGTCCGTGTTAGCAGGTGAGCTGTTTGAAAACATTAACCACATAAAACCAGGTCATGCTTCGTTTTCATTCTCCAAATCAAAGGACGTCACCTCGTTAACTGTACACTGAGATAACATTGGCCTTATTTTTTCAACAGTCTCTGATGGATTGGTCTTTTTTCTCATGACCGCTGTCTTGTTTCTGACCATCTAATGCAGAACTCAGCAAAATGACAGTAAAGGAAGCAGAGAGCATCGCGTGCGTATGTGGCTAACAACTAGTCACACTGCTGATTGGACATACTTGTTCCATTACTGCTTCCAATTTACTCCAAAAGGAACAAATATACTTTCTTCATGATCTACAGACACGCACTTGCTTTTGGCATTACTCTTGTTGCAAATGGCAATTTCATCTCATCTGCATGTGCATATGGCTGTCTGGGTGTAATAACACTCAAAATCTTGCTCATACAAGCCCATAAAGATGACACTGATTAGCGCCTGTGAGGATTAAAGTGTGCGTGAGGTCACGGTACGGATGTTCCATTACTTCCCCTTCACATCTTGGAAGTTGCGGTAAGCCCCGCAGACGGAGGGATGGGCAGCCTGGCAGGGTGCCCATCACAGATTGAGGTCATGGGAATGGAAGGGTGGCACCAACAGCAACCCCCGCCCCCTCGCCACTCACACCGCTGCCCTGTAACAAGCAAATGTGTCATACATGTGTTTGCGACTGTTTTCACGCTGCGGATGAACGTCGACATGTTCCTCTGTATCAGCAGCTGCTGGACACACAAACACACACGCGTGCAAAAACCACGTGGACAGACATCTGCTGTTGCCAAGTTGAATTTAAAACAGATCTATATGTTCCACTACAGTATTAGAGGTGCTATACACAATGATACAAACACTGGGAAAGACACACCAACACGGCTTCTCTCAGTTTGCAACACACACACGTGCACGCACACACTCGAGTGGGTAGGCAGTAGGGTGAACGCGTGGCAGATGCCCGACACATTGGTGTCCGTTCAGTCACTATAAAAAGCAGCTGCTCAGTCTTCACTGCCCTCTGGCACTGCACCACAAACACACACACACACACACACACACACACACACACACACACACACACACACGCACGCACACATGCACTTGCTGTGTAGCTCTAATGCTGGAGGGCATTTCATCTCTCGCAGATTAAAAGTGCTGCAGCACAAAAACACCCAGAGAGAGAAAGAGAGATAAGAGCAGCACAAAAACCTGATCAGCACTCACCCATATCAATCCTCGTCACACCCCGATCTCTCTCAGTCACACACGCACAATTGCCATAAATCTCTGCGTGCGTCCCACCCCGCCGTCCCCGAACACTCACAAACGTGCGTTTAACTCGGCACATTTCCTGAAGGTTTAAAGCGAGGGAATATTAAATCTCAGAGAACATATAAAGACTAAGAAAATGGTAAAACAGGGTCAAATAGAGCAAGCAGGAGCAACTCAACACTTACGTAAGACGCATTTTCTTTCAAATCAACTCAGTGCCCGTTACAGGAACATTTTGCACAGCTTTTCTGTTACATATTAGAAAGATATTCAAAGAATTCCAACAACATGCAAATGTAACACTTTTGTTATGTTTTAACCCGGCTCTCTTTTCTTTCCGATTTTCCAGCAGATCATTTTTCTTCCTCTTTCTCTTCCTGATAAAAGCTCGGCGTTTCCCCTTCACCTGATTGCCGGTGATGACAAAATCAAACAAGCGGCGGTGATGACTGCTGAGATTGGCTGTTGTGTGCTGTCACCAGCCACAGGTCACCAAAGACACCCTGAGGCAACAGACAGGATGGGTGGAGGGGCAGAGTGGCAGCGAGGTGACAAAGGTGCCTATTGAGGAAAATAAAATCAGAAGAGGAGGGGAGCGGTGGGGGGGTTCCCGGGAAATGAGGGTATTTGTCTTTAAGGAAGAGATCGGGTGGCCGGGCATCTTTCTGGCCTTCGTGATCACTGTTGTCAGCGCGACCGTTATAGTACAAAAATACAAGGGCCCTTTATGAGGCTGGGAGGTAATTGTGGGGTATAGGTTACTGGGGTATGTGTATTAGAAAAGGAAGGAGAGACAGAATACCACGACACAGGTGCCTGCTCTTTTAAATGGCTGCTCAAGTATGAAGAGGAGAGAGAAAGACGACAGACAAAGTGTGTGTGAGCGGGTTTGTGTGTGTGTTTCAGGGGGAAACAAAACTCTATCCTTGTCTTTTATGCCGTCGCTCACGGCCCGCTCTTGCTTCCTAATCCTGTATCGGCGAAAACAATGACACAGGGAACGCCCCCTATCGCCTCAGGGTGGTGCTAATGGTGGTAGAGAGGTGGAGGGTCACCGAGACAACAGGACACTGTGCTGGCGGTCTAAACGGATGCATGCGTGGATACTGAAACTCTAGTGTTTGTGTCTGTTTCAGTTTATGTGCAACATTCACATTTTTTATTTAAAGGTTTCAGAGATATTACAACTCAGGGGCCGAACCACGGTGAGCAGCGGTGAGCACTGACACCTCGCAGCAAGAAGGTCATGGGTTCGGCTCCATCCACTGGCTCAGGCCTTTATTATATTCTGGCTTCACTTCAATTCAGACACATGCTTGTTTGATGAATTAATGTCTCTCTTTCTCTGTGTTGGCCATGTGATTGAACCGAGACCTATCCAGGGTGTAGCCCATCTCGTGCCATGGCACATGGGTAGCCAAGAACAGCACTCAAAGACCATTTGAGTAACCTTTGTAAAAAACATGGACGCAGACAATGATGTCACGTGTCACAACACCTACTAGCTCCTGTTTTCAGTGTTGACTGAAACGGCCAAGGAGGCTAAAAGCATCAACATTTGGATGAGAAGGTGGCATTAAGCATTGTATAGCATGGACATGTTATACAAAGAGATGATATCATCCATTGCAAAGTATGGCTGCAGAGGCTCGAACTCAGAGGTGTCAGGGGTCCATCCCATTAAACCAGATGTTCTCCCTCTTCAACAAGTTAATCGTTAATGTCTTAATTACTTTGTGTAGTATGAACAGCTGTGAGGGAGGTTTTATCAGTAGGAAAAGCTCTAACACTTATATAATGCATTTACTACAACTTTGAGGTTTAAGGCCTGGATAAGTTTGAAACCTTTTAAAAATATAAAAGCGGGAGTCTCTATCATTGAAATGCAGCTCTGTCTCTCTGTGTACCTGGGCTGTGCCACTACGCTTGCTGTCTTTGGAACGTCTGCCCCCCTTCCTTTTTTAATATAATGGTATGATCCCAGTCGGTGTTTGCATGTGATTGACCGCATGGTGTGCCCGTCAAAAAGTTCCACCCGCGCCTGCATGGAGGGCTTAAAATTCAGCTCCCACATACTGAATGTTAATAATGACAAAAAAAAATATCTTACGGGACCTGCTCTGTTTTATACAGGCTGAAAACAGTTCTTTAAAACTGGGGATTTTTAACGTAGGAGACTATGGGGACTGAGTCAGTTTTGGAACAATCACCTCAACAACACAGGAGGTAATGACATGAACATTTATGGCCAGAAATGACCACAGACTTAAAGCAGCTATAGAAGTGACCCTCGCTCTCACAGCATTGAGTCCTTAGATCTAAGAAAAGACAATGACAGGAACTAGACCCAGGATCCAGATTTAGGGAGATGGTGCTCAGAGGTGGGAATCAGAGTGTGTTCAGGTTCTAAATAGTTGGAGAATTTAAAAAAAACTGATCAGTACCAAAAGCAATTCTACTGTTGGAGGCAATACAGATCTGAATGAAGAGTTTAATCTCATTGGTTTTTTTATTTTTTTGTGTTAGTAATAGGGCTGCCACAAACAATTATTTTGATAGTCGACTAGTCACCGATTATTTTTGCGATTAGTCGACTAATCATCAAAAAACGTACAGCTTATTGCACCAGCAGCATCTGCTCTTATATAACTATCATTAGCTTACAGCTTTAAGTGTTTAAGGTATGTGCTAACTAAAAATAAAGACAAGATGATAGTTTATTAAATTTTAATTAAATTTGCAGATTGTTTCGGTGAAGTTTAATAAACTCCTTGCTATCTAAAATATAACAGGACACCGGAGTAAATTCTCCAGCATCTCACACTTCTGATAATCAGCTGTCTGCTTGACGTTTATTCAGCTGTGTAAAAACTATAACTTTAATCTCAGCCAAACCGATTTACTCAGGAACAAATAAAATACTGAAAAAAGCCAAACAACATTTTTAAGTTATCTAAGTGACTTATATATCATGTTTAACCTGAGTAGCGAAAGACGGCGGTGGGTTTGAAAACGATTAGCCGGGAGTCCGGTGTTCTCACAGCTCTAGTTAGCCTAGCCCCCGGCTAGCTATCGAGCTAGTGGCTAACAGACGTCTCCGTAAACGTCGGAGCGCTTTTGAAAATATGTGGCGTCTTGATAAACTGAACAGATATTTGAGGTTTACACAGCTACATTCTCGCCTGAAAATATGTTAAACGTTTATTTTGTGACCCAGAAAGAATAATAAGAGTAATATTAAAACTAACTAGCTGCCGCCATTGTTGACAACTGAGCTGGGTTGCGCTATGAATTCTGGGACACAGCTTCTTCTTCTTCTTCGGGTTTAACGGCAGCTGGCATCCTTGTACATGCAGTGCTGCCATCTTCTGTTTCAGTCCGTTATTACACTCTTAAATCCTACTACTTATTCCTGCGTCTTTTGGGATCTTACAAAGCTTCAAACGAGGCATCGACTATTAAATCAGTCGTCGACGATTTTGATAGTCGACGTAATCGTGACTAATCGACTAATCGTGGCAGCCCTAGTTAGTAATGAAGTTACTATACAAAGGGAAATGTGTTTTCATACAATCATATTTGTTCCTTTGGTAGAGAACTGGAAACTGGGAGGAACAATTATTCAATTTTCATCAAGCTGGTTTTCTGTGCATTTGAAGTTTGTATAAAATAATAAATAGACAGGTAATGTAGAGGAAAGGAACACCACTTTTCATTTGACTTCTGACAGTAAGACACACCTCCAGCCCACACACACACACACACACACACACAGCAATGGTAGCTTAGCTGTGAAAACGTGGGGTGGGTGTGTCTAATGCTGACCCCTCACTGAATGACTTGATTGGTGGACTAACACACACTAGTTAAATTACAACAAGGATGAACTTACAGTTTACACGTCTATATATGCAAGACACACTCTGAAGAAATTTAGAGTGTAGCTTTGGAAATGACTGTAAAGATTCAAACTGAAGATTGTGACCAAGAATGCATCGTCTGTTTCAGCGTTTTAGTCTTCGACAGTGTATCACAAACATACAGCAAACCCAGTGCCAAAGTCCAGCAGTGCTCTGAAGTGTATTCAGCCTCTCTGATAAGCTTCATCATGTCCTGCCTGTTTAGCTCTGCCGCCAGCTAACACACTATCACTGATTCACCACCACAGATAATACACACAGACGCACACGCGCAGATGAAAAACAGCGAGGCAGAGACGCGGCGACAAAGATGACGAACAAAAACAACAAAATGGCCGATGCCACAGACGGGCCTTTTGTTGTTGTTGTTTCCTGTTGTGGAGCAGGGCGGCTTTCTTTACAGAGTCAAAACACAACTACAGTCGTGTGGACGGGAACTGGGACACTTATCAGTGCACGAACATGCGCGCACACACAGGTAAAGATTAAACAGACTCTTTCAGTCTTGTGGTGTTATCTGTTTTTCTGGTCTGTCTCCTTTTCTTTCTTTTTAGATATGACCTCCTGGGCCACAAAACGCCACTGTGTAGTCTAGCTGGGATTGAGGCTGGCTTTAAACACACATATCCCCCCCAGCAAGGCTTGGGGTGCAGATAGGGCGTATCGATACCAGCTACACGTTGCTCCTGTGTTTTGCAGCTGGTGGAAAGTGAGACAGCAGCGTTGCTGTTGTCCCCTCCTTAAGAGAGACATGCTGGATCAAGAAGTCACACTGTACATCGCTTTCTCTGTGTGTGTGCGTGAGTGTGTCCCATGCAGACGGCGTCCCATCACCTCAGGGAAGACAGAGATAAGCAGAGTGTATGGGCTGAGATAAGATGCGAGCAGACACTGGGGAGACTGACTGACTGTAAGTGAGTCACTGTAGGAAGAGCTGCAGCTTTATGGTCTTGCTGGGCCTGAGGACTCTCACAGACACTGTTGCAGTTTCACAGAAATGAAAACATGACAGAATTCCTTTCAGTGTGGCGAATATTACTCAAAAGAATGGGAACGTAAGGCATAAATCAGTTTCACACTATTTCCTAGGCTACAAACGTGTCAATTAACATGTTTTTGCATGTCATATATTATAAACACGCACTCCAGAAACAAAGCTCTGCTGTATATGAAGCTGAACAACAAGACTGAGGTTTGTTTGTGATGTGACGGCACACGAGCACACGTGCATATCCTGCATATCTCACATGTGACACAGAACAGTAGCGCATTAGCAAAAACATTAGTATTAAATAAATAAATATTTTTTAAAGACTGATAAGATTTAAAGATTATTGTTAGCAAGTAGCAGAGCACATTTTAGAATCCAGAGTAACTGTATGATGTTACAGCACCAGCTTAAACAGACAGACATAACTGGACAGAACCACACACTAACATCATTAATATTTGTGTCAGAATAAAGATGAATGCATGCTGACTGCGGCTCCTATAACACACCTGATGGAACTGTAAACCAACAGCAGATCAGTCTGTTAGCAACAAGTGGCCCAAATCTATTATGTAAATATGTTACTGTCAGATTATTGTTTGTTTTCATTAAACTAGATGCTCCTATAGTTGTCTGACAGGGTATACCTGGTAAAACAGCTGACTACCTGGTTTGTATTTCAGTACATCAAGAAGAAACACTACCCACGTGTTTTTCACAGTGGCCCTGCTCTGAACTATACATCACCATAAGCCTTAATGCAGATTTTGGAAAATATATTTATTTCTGCTCTAAAGTTTGGGATTTCAGCACGGGAGTCTACTAGGGGTGCAACGATACACAAAATTCACGGTTCGGTTCGATACTTTGGTGTCACGGTTCGATATTTTTTCGATACAAAAAAATGTTCATGCCTTTTTAATTTGTCATTTATTAAAATTATAAATATATATTTTAACTCAAAAGTACAGTTTTTCAATTTAATGTTGCTGAAACAACAAAGTAATAAAAAATAAATAAATCTATCTGATGGAGAAATCCCTCATCTTTGGAAAAGAGAGTTTATTACAGAGAAATGTCTCTTTCCAAAATAAAAGCTATACTATACGCTTCTTCTGGGCTATATTCTCAGCAGCATATTAAACATATCAGGTCCCCATAAGGAGAATCATGTGCTAACGGCTGTCTAAATGACTCGGGTAAAGTTTGTAGCATGCGTGCTTGTTGTTTTTGTCTGCTTCCACTTGTCTTTGCACGAGGATGATGTCGGAGTAAATGTGCAGTCATATTCGTTGTGTTCCCACTAGTGCTGTCAGCGTTAATCTCGTTGAAATGACATTAACACCGTAACACGGCAAATCTCTGTTAACAACTTACCGCGGCTCGCCCCGTGCGTGGGGCTGGACTGCGTCAACACGTTAACGAGCTAACTGCACTAACGCACTAGTTCCCACAAATTGAGCATTGCTGGCACATCCAACATACTGTTTTACTTTAGTCCATGACGCGCTTACCTTCAGGGTCATACGTCACATGAAAACCAAGATAGTTCCAAACGCCAGATCTGAATGAGGGTGGGGGAGGTTCAATTTGCCATGTTGCAACTAGCCTAGCTTCTGTCTCGCTAGCTTGCCCTGCGCTCAGTGGATCTGCGCTGCACTGTCGAGCGCAGATCCACTGAGCGCTCAACACAGACAGCATCGTCAGAAGAAAAGTTGATAAAATAAATAAATAAATTTGTATTGTTCGATACATATGCGTACCGAACCAAAAGCACTGTATGAACGGTTCAATATTGATACGAGTATCGTTGCACCCCTTGAGTCTACGGGCGCTGGCTCAGCCAACTGCAGTGCTACATTTGTCACGTTGATGACATGACTGGTCTTAACAAACTGCACACTGGGACATTATTTGTCTTCATCTTAAAGTCGATAAATGTTGCTAATGTTCGAGTTTAAACTGAATTGTAGCAGTTTTCATCAGCTTTCTCTGTATTCTTGTAACCACGGTTACAAATACTCACTTTTAAAATGATCTGAAGTCACTTAGATAAACTGTCTGCACCTTCAACCACACACATTCAAGTTTTGCAGAGGGTGAGACCAAAGTGATGTGCGTCTGTGATAATGGCGGCGCCATGGCAGTGGCAGGACACAACCCCAAACCCACACACACAGACGCTGATAAGCATCACCTCCATCCCTCGGCCTGGCTCTGTCCTGCCTCTCTCTGCTCTGAAGCAGTGAGAGAACACAGAGGACACTGGCTGGAGATAGCTGAACCATCACCATATCAGAAATGTCGTTGTCAGTACAGGTAGAATTTCACATTCCCCACATTCAAAATCACCCTACACACTGCCTGCATATTCCCTTTTACGAATCAATATCATCCCTTAATAAAAGTCCTTGGTGCATACGCTGCATCTTCAGAATTTTTGCATCGAACGGTTCTGGTGACGTCCCTCTGTCGAAGTGAAAGACACGTAACGCTCTGAAGATCACAGCAGAGCTGCCTCACCAATGAAACTGAAAGGTTATCCAATGCTTTTGTTTTATCGCCACAAAAACTGCAAATATGTAAACAAATAAGCACATCAGAGGATGTAAATGAACATTTACCTCAACAGTTTATCATAGAGCCTGCATGAATGAGCATGTGCTTCAGGAGCCACAAAGACTCAATAAGAAAGACCTCTGTAATTTGTTTCAGTATTATAAATCACAAGGTTTATCATTTATTTAATTATTAAATAATTAAATAAATACCAAAATTCCAAGCAGTGAAGACAGACGATAAATCAGGGTGGGTATTATAAACACAGACTGATATATTTGTGTATGTCAAACTTAATTTGCATTTCAACATTTCAGCGTAATATTTGGATTTCATTATATTGTTTAATTCATTATAAATGTACAATTAATCTTTGTGAAACAGCTTTAACCATTAATAATTACATTACTAAAGATTTGTTCTTCATAATCTGTGAAGTGGAATTTAATCAAATCTACATGTTAACAAAATAGTCGGGTACCTTCTGTTTTTCTTTTCTTAAAACGCGATATTACGGCCAAATGTGTGGGATTTGTTTTGTAACATGTATTTAAATAATGTAAATACAGGTTATGGGTGAATGGCAGAAAGTGGTCATGTTAAATAGCAAAGACAAACAGGGTAAATAAATAATGGTCAAACCGCATCTACGTGAATCGCTTCATGAAGCACCTCCGGGTACGTGTTGAAAAGCAAAGGCTGGACGACAAAAGACGTGCGATCAGATGTGTGAAACTATTTGCGACACACCTTCTTGTGACACCCGTCGCAAATATTTCTTGACGCCTGACTGAAAAAGCGAGCGGTGGCTGTGTGTCAGCGTGAGGGCAGATCAGATGAATGAAACGGTCACAAGACACAGCAGATAATGCCACAGACGCCACAGACGCTTCTCTATCTCCTTTATCAAACGCAGAACAACAGGATATAATGTCACGCACTAAAGGATGATTCCTCGAACCCGCTGGCAGCAGGACCAGGCTCACAAACACACTTTCGCGATGCCTGTGTTGAGAGTAAAAGACATATTTTACAGGAAATCCTCTGAGTGGGATTGGATTATCAAACACCATAACCAGATTAAAGCAGCCATGCTATTAAAGATCACTTGGAGTCAAATCAATCCTGTCAAATAGCTAATAGACTTTGCAAGCCTATTCAGACACACTGTCACACAGTGCATATAAATACACTGGAATACAACAGCAATGCCAGAGAACATCTATAGCTGTGTATGGTGGGATGTAGCAGAAGTGCAGATTAAGAGTGTAAAAGGCTTTGCACTCCTAATCGACCTGGATGGGATTGTTCAGCTGTTATTCAATAACAGAGCGAATCTCTTTGCAGATATGGTCATAAACATGACTACTGTGCAGTTAGCTGGGTTAGGCTAATTGGCAGCTCGAAACTGCCCGTAGGTGTGAATGCGTGTCTGTGCATCAGACTGGTGACCCGTCCAGGTGTACCCTGGGATCCAGCCCACGACCCTGACAAGGATGAGTGGAGGAGAATGGACGGATGGTGTTTTTTAAAAGGATTTATATCATTTTGTGTCAAAGCACACTGTGTGTCGATCTTATGTGCTGCACAATAATGTTTAATATTTAGTATTTACTGTTATATTCCCATATATCATCATGATGTTGTTTATTGTATTGCTCTCGTTTTCTTCTGCTTGTTTTCTTTTTTCTTTCTCAACAGGTGATCCAGGTGATTGATAGATGTTTTTTTTTGTCTGCTTATTTAGTTGGTTTTGGTTTTTTTGCCCTTTATCCCCGTCCCTCTTCTCCGCTGTTTTCCCCCCTCTTCCTTTCTCCCTTTTCTTTTCCTCATTCAAGTATGTCACGTATCTAGCAAGTGAAAATAAAAAAAATAAAATAAACAATAAAAGGTGAATCAAATAGACCATTACGGCAAGGCTGTGATGGTCAATTTGGTAAAGTAAATCCGTTGGGCATCTTTCCTCGCCTTTAGACAATAATTCTGATGGCAAAAGAACCAAATGGGACAGGCGAAAAAATAAATATATATATATATCCTTTCGTGTTACACCTTGGAAACGTGTCTCTCATAAACCTTGAAGCAAAGAAATGACCTGTTACTTCTATTAGTATGCACCTCTTCAAAAAAGCACAGCTATTTTGGGACACTTACTTTATAATTCCAACTCAGTAAGAAGATTATTGACATTTTTTGTGTTTTTGTGTTCGCCCAGCTGTGAGATATCATATACCATAAACCTAACTGCTTAAATGTGTAAATAAATTAAAGAGAAAGAAGTAAGTGAATAAACTGTTTTTAAAATTATAATGAATTTTTACATTTTCAATTTCTATGGCCAATGAAAATGCGTCTCATTGCCAAGACGTCACAAAAGAAACATCTCATGATAAAACCAGTGAGCTCTATGTTGTTGCAAAACATACTGATAGTTATAGAAGCATTTCTAAGGCTACGTTCACTCTGCAGGTCTTAATGCTCAATTCCAATTTTTTGATCAAATGGGATTTTTTTGTCTGCTTGTTCACACTACAGATAAAATGTGACAGCAAACGCGCTCTAGTGTGAACGCTCAAAGCGGCCGCATGCGCAAAAGAAGACGTCACACACAACGCGCTCTGTTTAGACCCAGACCAACAGTATTGTTTGACAGATGAACCTTAATATAAAGACTTCAGACTTTACGTTTCCCAATTTTTGCTTTGAGTTATTTTGTTATTTACATAATAATGTAAATAACCTAATAATGATCCTTATTGCTGTTTTAGAGGAGCGCTGCTTCAAAGGATAGTTGCAGATTTCTGTCAGGATCTGCAGATTATACAGAACAAATAAAATGTTCACGTTTCTCCAACGTTGTCTTCCCAACAGTTTCACTGGATGGTCAGGAAGCGTTCGCGATGTCTTCTCTGGAGCTGATAATTGGCGTCTGTCTTGTGTCAGTGACGTAAAAGACGGATTTAATACGACATGACCATCAAACAGCAGCTTTCTAAAACATCAGATATGTATCGGATTCAGCACCACATACGAAAGTGACCCAGATCGGATTTGAAAATATCAGATTTGTGCTGTTCACACTGTCACACCATGATCGGATATGGGTCGCATAGGGTCAAAAAAAATCGGATATGATGCGCTTTCGCTTGCAGTGTGAACGTAGCCTAAGGTGTCAGTGAGCACCGGTGGGTGAAAATGGAAATCCCTTTCACCTTAAACTGGTGCTCATTTCAAACAGGAAGGAAAACAATTATCAGAAGAGTCGTCCAAGAAGCAAGGATCACTTCTGGAGAGCAACAGAAAGACCTGGAATCAGCAGGTACAAGTGATCAAAAAAATAAAGAAATAATGCACTCAACCACCATGGCCTTTATGAACACTCACCACACTTGGTGGGTTAAGAAAAAGCAGGTTTAAAGGTTGCTGACCAACATTTAGACACGGCTGTGAAATACAAGGTCAAAAGGCGCTGCGCATATCACCCCCAAAACACAAAAAAACCTGCTGCCATCTACCAGGATGATGACGAGGAAACGTCGGTTTCAGCAAACACACAGCCGAGGAGACTCAATACAGCTGTTATTGCTAATTGAAAATCTATGGAATGAACTAAAGCTCAGAGTTTATGGGGAAGGACTCACAAAGACTTTTTTTCATATAGGACATCACCAACAAAGGCTTTTGTATCAAGTGCATAAATATACACTTTTTCTGTGTGTCATTTTTCATTATTAGACATAACTGTCGATTTAATAGGTTTGAATGTGTGAAGTACAGAAGACAGAGTGGAAACAATGTAACAGCCTCAGCTGATATAACTGACGGGAACAAAATACAACACATGTAACAACTTCACACCTCAGCAAAGTATCTGCAGTAAAACAATGAGAGAGAAGAAGCAAAGGTGTACCGCAAAACAGAAGAGGGCATGTTTAAAGTTTCTTACCTGATCCTGCATCCATGATGTTGGACTGGCCACGACGATCAGCCACCAACCGCGATGAGCCGGGCATGCTGACAGGCTCTGAACGCACTGGCTGGATCCTAAACATGTTTGTTATGCATCCGTTAATACACACACTCACACACACGCACACAAAAAGAACACACATCCACTGGGATCCAGATGCTTATTTAACTGGAGCTCTGGTCTGTTGTTTCAGTGATTAAGTACTACAGGCTTCATCGATGTGGACTCTATCCACGATTATTAGAATATTAGGATCATTTCTGATTAATGACCAGCTCCACGTGTAGATCGCCTTTGCGTTTAGGCTGGTGTGTATTTCTATGAGAACAAATTTAAAGTACCTGAGGCTGTGGAGGTCCAGGTCGTCTGTGTCGAAGTCCAAAAGGGGCTGCTGAACATCGCTGGGGCCCTGGGACTGAAGCACCGAGGATGAAGAGGAGATGACTGTGGTCTGGCCTGAAGGATGAATTGTCTTAAACTGAAACTGGGGGCCCATCCACAGGCGCCGATGGGGGCCTGTATGAGTCACGATCTCCACCTGAAACGAGAGGTTTAAACTAAATAAGGTTCATTCAATTCAGTTTTCTTTAGATTATTAGGAAGATGCATTCATTTGTCTAACGTGCTCCAGGCTGGCTTTCACAGGGTGGCTCTGGCATCTATGTGCCAACGCTGAAAACTTCCACGCAGTACTCAGATGAACTCAGTTACATGGCATCAAACTAAAAGCTTGCTGTACTTGTGTACCACTAAAAGTCTGGCGATGATGTCAGAACTCATCAATGTCTTGTGTGTGTTGGGAGTGCTAGCAGCCTGATGGGAAGCCTTCCCAGAGGGTTAATAGAAGTGTGACACTAGCAACGGCGTGGCAGCAAAGCTGAGGTGAGGCCTACAGGGACAATAAGATGGCACTGCTGTGGCAGGCGGTCCACGGGCGCCTGAGCTGAGTGGCACTAATGCTGGCTAAAAGTAGGATAGGAGGAGGTTATGGAGTGGCTCACTCATAAACATCAGACTATTACTGCCTCGTCTATTCTCCATCTCCTCTTTGCCTTTATTGAACAGCCGTCTCCTGCCTCGGACTCCTGCTTTTCACTGCTCTCCCAAGCCGTCTCTACTTTGAATCCCTGCAGCAATTAGCACGCCTCTTGGTGTCTCGCTATTCGGATGTCATTATCTTTACTTCATACACATCTGTCTCTCAGCTCAGCTGAGTATTTTCTTCCACTATGGCTTCCACGTGCTAACATCTTAAACAATCTCAACTTTGCCGTGTCTGTTTACATGCACACAGACATGAGATATGTGAGGTTCATCACAGCTGTGCAAATTAGGCCACAGAAGGAGGGAGGATTGTCACTTTGCATGTGTGTATGCTTTTCCAGTTAACACCATCGATGTCACGCCCAGCTGCGGAGCCGAGACAGCTGCCAGCGTGCTCTCTTTGCAATGGCACGGTAGGTCCAGATGTTACAGTCCAGTATCAACCCCAAATGCACATCCCCTTGCAGACTTGTTGGACAGAGCTAGTTGACATGTTGCCACAGATTTGCCCATGCTGCTGTAGCCTCGACACCGAATGAGATCAAGCTAGCTGCCTCTGTCTGTGCAAAACCTTCACATTTTCTCCTTCTTTATAGGCTGAATATTTTTACTCTTATAGCATCAGTACTATCTTTAGAAAGTAAGAAGAAAAGACGAACATCCTGGCATCTTATAAATGATTGTCTGAGGTTAAGAAGCTGCACAAATATTGGCTAAGCTAATTTGCTTGTCAGTTGTTTTCATTCAGTGAAGTATTTACCATAAGCATTTAAGGGGCTGTGCTTGTGCATTTTTTAAATGTTCCTGTTATCTAACACTTAAAGGCAACACATCTCTTGCAAATAAACTGTCCTCTAATCCATTTACGTATTAGGAGACAATTAAGTATGAACCGAGGTGGACTGTATAAGGACAGGAGTTTGTGTTGTCTACTCAGTCAGCTGAAGGCCAACTGACACTGACAGGCACCAAATGGCACAGCACTGCAGTGAGCTGAAGCACTGACATGGAGGGTCACAAACCTCACATTTCATTAGGGGATGGCCGATCAATCCTGAATCCCAATCTAATGCCAAAAAGCCCACTGAAAATCTAATGAGGGCCACTGATATGATATAATGAAATCCACGAGGCAGTAGTTAGCCTCTAATTCAATATAGCCTATATGTATTTAGCTCTTCTCAATCCACAAAGCTATTATGCTTGGTATCTATGCTTTTCTTCATATTCTAGGGAAACCGAAGCAAAGAGGAAACTAACCAGCATACCCATATATCAGTTATGGTATAATATCCCAAAGTCTTTGTCCAAATCATTTAATTTTAATGCTGGAAGAGCTGTAGAGTTAAATCTTCAACCACTGACACATACATTTTTATCACTGCTCTGACAGGAAGTCACCCAAAATACAGGTTAGTGCGAGGGATAGTTTTGCTCCTGGCAAACTATCATGGCAGATTTGAACCAGGGCCTCTGCTAGCTAAGCGAAGTACATTTTACCCAATCAATTATGTATGCAGTGGAATTATTGATGATGAAAATGTAGTGGGCTACCTGCCGACACTAGCGATAAGTGCTACTTGTGTTAACCAAGCTGAAAAGACCTGGGTGAGTGTGTCGTGTTCGCGCACTCAACCAGGTTATTTCAGTGCAGTTTTGAATTGTGTTTTTATCAGGTAAAAATACAAAATAATTTGTTTCAGACAGTTATGTCAAAATATATTAAAATAAGGACAGTTATGTGTAGGGGTTTCACTTGGGTTGGGAAGAATTTTCCAACTAATTTACATTTTTAAATTATACTTGACCTTCTTTCCATCATTAAGGGGGGAAAGCTATCCAAATCTACCTGGCCCTGGTGAACTGGTGGCAGCAGCAAGAACTGCAATCAAGCATTTGCAATAACTGGCAATGAAGGTTTCATTGTGGAGGAACTTGGAGGATTTTCTGAGCATGGCCAGCCTATTTTGGTCATGCCAAGTTATTTCTCCTGTTTTGGCTTCCCTTCATTGGCTTCCTGTTAAATCCAGAATTGAATTCAAAATCCTGCTCCTCACATACAAGGTCTTAAATAATCAGGCCCCATCTTATCTTAATGACCTTGTAGTACCATATCACCCTATTAGAGCACTTCGCTCTCGCTCTGCAGGCCTACTTGTTGTTCCTAGAGTATTTAAAAGTAGAATGGGAGGCAGAGCCTTCAGTTTTCAGGCCCCTCTTCTGTGGAACCAGCTTCCAGTTTGGATTCGGGAGACAGACACTATCTCTACTTTTAAGATTAGGCTTCAAACTTTCCTTTTTGCTAAAGCATATAGTTAGGGCTGGACCAGGTGACCCTGAATCCTCCCTTAGTTATGCTGCAATAGACGTAGGCTGCCGGGGGATTCCCATGATGCATTGAGTTTTTCCTTTCCAGTCACCTTTCTCACTCACTATGTGTTAATAGACCTCTCTGCATTGAATCATATCTGTTATTAATCTCTGTCTCTCTTCCACAGCATGTCTTTATCCTGTCTTCCTTCTCTCACCCCAACCAATCACAGCAGATGGCCCCGCCCCTCCCTGAGCCTGGTTCTGCCGGAGGTTTCTTCCTGTTAAAAGGGAGTTTTTCCTTCCCACTGTCGCCAAAGTGCTGCTCATAGGGGGTCATATGATTGTTGGGTTTTTCTCTGTATCTATGAAGCGCCTTGAGGCGACTTTTGTTGTGATTTGGCGCTTTATAAATAAAATTGAATTGAATTGAATTGAATTTCAATTAGACTCATGTCCAAACTTTGAACAGGCCTCTCCAAAGCATTTCATTTGGTTTAATTTGATTTTTTGTCTATTCTGAAATTGACTTGCTGGTGTTTCAGATCATTGCCTTGCTCCATAACCCAAGTTCGCGTCAGCTTCAGCTGAAGAACGGATTGATCATTCCACCGATTACGACAAGTCATTCAGGTCCCAAAGCAGCAAAGCAGTCCCAGAACGTCACACCATCATATTTCACTGTTGGTATGACATTCATTCATTCATTTTCCAAAATGCTGTGTTAGTTTTATGCCAGATGTAACGAGACTCAAACCTTGCAAAAACTGAACATCATAAAGATGTTTCTGGCAAACTTGAGGGAGGCTTTTTTGGTCAGCGGTGGTTTTCCATGGGAACTCCTGTGGATGTCATTTGTGCACAGCCCCTTTCTTACTGCTGAATCATGAAGTTTGACCTTAACTGAGGAAAGCGAGGCCTGCAGTTCTTTAGATGCTTTTTTTGGTTATTTTGTGATCTCTTCAAGTAAGCTGGGGAGATCAGCGACCCCTGGGAAGGTTAACGCTGGTCACAATTTTCTCAATTTGTGGAGAAATGACTGACAGTCTTGTTCACTGTAGTTCTAAATTCTTAGAATGGTTTTTGTAACCTTTACTAGACTAAGATTTTTGAGTGAGTTTCTTATCTGTTCTTGGGTGTCTTTAGCTCATGGTATGGTGTGTTGCATTTGAGCTTTTAGCCTGGTTCACTATGTTAGGTGTGTCAGGAAATCAAACTCAGCTTTTTTCAAAAAATGTGGTTAATCACAGTACATGTATTAGGGTGGGGGATTCCTCTTTCACTCAAGGCCAGGTAGGTTTGGACAGGAAAATAATTTCATGATCTGTATGTTAACAAAAACCCTTTTTTTAAACAATAAACGAAGGAGACGACTTCAGACGACTGTATAATTATAGCAAAGAGACAGTGCAAAAGAGTTGCTAGTTTTTTATGCATTTGCAACAAAATTTCTATTAACCTGATGAATGTCAAGTTATTATCTTCCTTTGAACTTTTTTAATCTCTCTAACTATTCAGATTTGACTGATGCTCCAGTGTTTACTCGCTGATATCAGTGAGTAAACACTGGAGCATCAGGTGGAGCTTCAGTGGATAGATAAAACCTTTCCTGCTTAAGCTAAAAACAAGCCTATGCCATATTATGGCACAAGGTTGCCATAGAGCAGCGGTCCCCAACCCCCGGGCCTCAGACCGGTACCGGTCCATGAGTCGTTTGGTACCGGGCCGCGAGAGTTGAGGCTCAGGTGTGAAATGTATAGTTTTCAGGGTTTTTATCGGTTTTCAGCGTTATTTTGTTATCGTTTTTATCATTAACTCGGTTTTCCTGGGTCTTTTCACGTGTGTTATGAATAAATCTTTTTTTCGGTACCGGTACTAGTTTTATTTTGTTGTATTTATCCGCGACACCTTAAAGGCCGGTTCATGAAAATATTGTCGGGCATAAACCGGTCCGTGGCGCAAAAAAGGTTGGAGACCGCTGCCATAGAGTCCCACTGTGAGCTGTCTTCTTTTAAATTACACACAGTTACTTGACCCACAGATTACACCAAAAAGTGCAAACTTGTTTTTTGTAATCCAGGATCAAGTTCAGGAGCAGGTCTAACTGTAATATGATGTTTGCAATGAAGAGTCATTAACTGATTTATCAGCGCTCTGAATTGGTATTTGTTCATTGCATTTTTAATATGAAACATTTTCTTCTTAAGTCACTGTCATGTCAAACAGAAGCTTTACCTGAGAGAGCCACTCCTCATCCTCCTGCCCACTGTGGTCTGATGCCAGACTGTCGGATGACTCGTGGCGTGTGATTGGGCCGGGGCTTCCTGGGGGTACAGCTGGGAAAAAAAGAATACACAAGAATGATATACTTGAAAGCTGACGATAGCCAACGCCTCGTACCGTCACGTTAAGAGTAAAAGTCAAGTTCCATCCCTCTAAATACATTTACAGCTATTGGAAAAGGATATCAGAACGGCAAAGCAGGGCAATGAATCTCATATTACTAATTAGAATTTACACAAATTAGCATGTAAAGCTAATTAGACCTTAAAAGCGGTTCACCAAAGTGTGTTTTTACAGCCTAAATGTGTGATTAGGCCTTAAGCCCTTGTGTATGAGCATATACATTGTAAAGCAAACACATGGGCTCAGTGAAGTTAGTTTAAGCTAAGATACAATAAGTTTGCAGTTAAAGACTCGCTGGATGAAAGCTAGTGTTTTGGGACAACATCAAAAATCCCAACCCCGTGTTCTCATGTGTATGTTGGTGCATGCAAGTGTTAGTAGAAAAGCAAGAGTACAGTGAATGTCTGTGTGTTGCAGAGAGACTCAGGGACAGATGGCGCTCCAGAAGGCTTGAGTAAGCAGGGATGGAGAGAACGAGCCCTGATGCGCAGAATCAGTCTTTCTCCGCCTCCCACCCCAGGGATGGAGTTTCTTTAACACAAGCATGGCTAATACACTCGTCAAGTCAACATCTGGAGCACAGGAGGCACTTCTAACTACATCCCCATACACACTCCAGGTGTTCGGACATCCTCGATGGAGGCAGTTTGGTCTTTGACGCCTGTTTAGCAAAATGCCACATCATCCCTCACCCACACCTCACCCCAACATACTCACACAGAACTGTGCCGTCACACGTTTCTTAAACTTGGTTCTGAAACAAAAACCCAAACTGATCTGATGACTGAGCGTCATCTGCAAATCCAAATCATATCAGTACGACTAAAAGGAGAAATGAGTAAAAGTGGGAAAGTCGTAAAAAACATGGCATAACAAATTCAACACATTGAAAAAATAAGAGTGTTTGCCTCTTAACAAGTGGCCAAACAGAAATATGAGACTTTTTAATACCAAAAGCTTTTCCTTATTTCCTGTTTGACAAAAAGAGGCTACTTCAAGGACAGCTTGAACTATTCTGGTGAAATATTTATTCCCCTTTTTGTCAACTGACAGAATTATGTCATTATATCTATAAGCATATTAGATTTAACTGACTTAAGTGGATACAATCATTAGACAGTGAATCAACAATAATAAATAAAAAAAGCAACTATGTAACTGTGATTTTATTAACTGGTTCTTTGTGTTATGGTGGTGCTAGTAAAATACTCCATGCAACTGTACAGTGTGATTTAAAAGAAAGCTTTGACTCAATTTTTATTAAATACAAAACATCTCTCCAAGCAACTGCCATAGGTCAGTATTGCACGTCATGGATACAGTGTCTATTTTCTCCTCCCCGCTGTAGCTAAGACAAGCTCAGGCTGGTGTTTGTAGCAGGAGATTTCAGATCTCAGTTTTGTGTCTAGTCAATAAAAAGCAACAGAGATGAGCTGAAATGTGCTAAAGGTCCTTACAGGGGAAGAAAGTGTGATATATGTTGTGGATCATGCACGCCTGCGTGTTGCCCACAAAAATACAGACATTTTTTAACAATATAACCATTTCTTTTTTTTTTTTTGCTTGCTTTCTATTCTTTCTCTCTCAACAGGTGATCCAGGAGATTTTTTTCCCTTTCTCATTGTCCCTCTCCCCTCCTGTTTTTCTTTTCCTTCCTCTTTCTTTCTCCCTTTCCTATCTCTCACTCATGTCTGTCCCGTCTGTAACAACTGAAAATAAAATAAAATAAATAATAAAAACAAAGGTCGATCAAATGGACCAATACGGCAATGCCATGATGATCCATTTGGCAAAATAAATCCATTGGGTATCCTTGTTGGTCTTCAGACAACAATTCTGACGGCTAAAGAACCAAATGGGACAGGCAAAAACAAACAAACAAACAAACAAAAAAAACAAAAAAAAACAAAAAAAACAAACAAAAAAAACCAACCATATAACCATTTCTTCGTATTTATAAAACACGATTAATAGCATCACAGTGGCCTGGCATATGTGCATATGTACTAAACAGTGTGAGGTATGCAACCTAAGCATGCATACTCAAAAACAACAGCACATAGCTTGGCAGTGATGACACTTTTCATTGTTTTTAATAGTTGATTTCACTTCTTTGTATGTTATAACTTTAGTCTTCTGCCATTGGTTGAAGGACCCAAAATGGCCCAAGCAAGAGCAGCCCAGACAGGCTGCTGCACATACTTTTCACTCTACCCTCTGGTGATTGTAAATGACTACAACATGTAAAACGACGGCCTGCAAAGCCAATAAAAGCAAAAAACACCAGCATGTTGAGTACTTGTGAATACATCAAATATGTTTTTGTTGCTTTGCTTCTTATTTGGGAGAAGCGACCCTTTCGTGACCTACAGATGTCCTGGAGAGGAAAAGTGTGTAAGGCTTACAGTACGAGGGAGAAACAGGGAGAGAAGGTTTCTCGTGTCCTTTTAATGGAGGAGAGCTGAACAAAGCCTGCGTTGTGTTACTTATTAAACAAAATCACAACTCCCCTATTTCCTCCCGGTGCATTCACTCTCCTACTTGGCTGTCCCTCGCTCTCTTGTTCTCCTTCACTCTCTCTCTCCCTGCTCTCTGACCCTTGGGGCCAATAGCTGTTCCCTAATTAATTATTGATGTTCTAAAGCAGTTGTTGGACTGGCTGGATCGGGTTTCCAGTGGGTGGGTGTGGGGGTTTACAATGGTCAGTGTCGCAGCCAGGCTCCATTATGGAGAGCTAGTGGTCATCCCCATGGGTCAGGCAAAGACACAACCCTTTTGCACGTGTTTGTTAGTGTGTATGTCAGGAGGCAGACTGACACTAGCAGTTACTGTAGTATCTACTCATCATAGCATCCAGCTAGCCAACCACTCGGCCTTCTGCTGCTTCTATAGTGGTCATTAGTGGCTTTTAAGAGACAGAATGTCAATGCAATTTCACAGAGAGCAAATTTTTTAAGTGCAAACGTATCACATTGCACTCAAGAAAGGAGTCTCATTGTATAGTTAGATCCACAGTGAATATGTTCTGTTGTTGATGGATTTAAAGACACATCAGCAAATGAGCAAGTGGCACGGCGCCATCACCCCACGACCATCAGAGGAATGGAAAAGGACAGGTCAGCGGGAAATTTAGGAAAATGTACTATATGTTCTCTGACTTCCAGTATGGATTCTTTGACTTCTTTCTTTTTTAATTTATTGGCTACTTCAGAAACAGGGCTCGCAAAATTTCAAACTCCCTGGTAGCCCTTCGGGCAGGGACTCTTCAGTTTTTGGTAGCCCAAAATAAATTTAAGTAGCCCGAATAAAAAAGAGAGCAATTTTTTGATTGATGTTTTGTTTCCTGTTTTGTTTCCGCTACAATATTATACATTAAAGTATAATATTGTAACGGAAACAAAACATTAATCAAAAAATTGTTGAAAAACAAATTACAACATTGTATAAAAATGACAATCATCAACTCAAATACTTGGTTCTAATTGAACAGAAATTTCTATGAACTTGTAAGAACTGTGTAGGACATGAATCAGTCTGTGTCAGATCCTGAATGTGAAATTTCCACTGAAGTCACGGGTTTTCACGGCGATTTTGCGAGCCCTGAGAAAGAGTTGAGCCTTCATTAAGCAAACCTTTCCTTGCCATACAATCTTTGAAGTCAAGTCTGTAAAACCCTTTCCTGTTACAAAAATGCAATAATCTTATCTGTATGTGATGGACAAAAAAGAAAGTACCAACTACATAAGTATACATTAGACCCAACAAACAGCAAACTGCTAGCTATGCTAATGGTCTGCTGGACATTTCATAAACAAATCTCGTCTTTATGGATGAAGAGCTGAGAGAAAACAAACCTATAACCACTAATTCTTTGTGAAATATTTAAAAAAAAAATTAATATTTCTTGTAAAAGTGTATGATATTAAAATTAAGTTGCTGACACATGATTGAGAAAACTTTGGGTGTACCAAGGAGACTGATACATATTTAAAATTGTACTATAGTGTATGAAGCATCGATATTTGTTAACCAAAGGAAGCACCTCGATCATTAATCAGCAGACTGAGTCAGTCAGGTGAACTGTCACATGCAATTTATAATTACGGCTCTTTTATTTACTTTGGTGCTTTTGCAAATATATACGCAAATGAAGGGACTCCCACTCCACCCGTAATCATCTACCACACAACCACCAACAAGGAACAGAGTCGTCTGTGTCACCGTCTTTATTGACTGCGAAGAGAGAGGCGCTTTGCTGTGCTGAAGGCCGGTAGCCAATGGCCTGTTAGTCAGAGCAGTGAAGCAGAGAGTCAGCACAAGAACAAAGGCTGCCTAGGTATTGATGTAGCCTGACCTCCTGGGGACTAGAGGCCAGGGGCCAGACAGGCTGATCTCCAGGGAAAGATAAGGGGCTAACAATCTGATAGATCTGGAAAGCTGGCCGCACGGTGGACACAGGATAGCCGCCTCGTCTCGAACGCTTACTCTGTTCTAATTTTTGTGGATGATTTTTTGTCTTTTTATATTTTTTTCTCCCGCCTTTGTAGTCCACCCTGAATTTTTTTGTAGCCAGACACTTCACTCACTATGCTTCTTCTTCTAACTTCTCCACCTGTCTTTCTTCTCACTTTCCTCTCTTCTCGCTTTCCTCTTCTGAGTACTGCTCTGGCAGATAGGTGCTGGCACACTGACAGAGTGGGATAGCTTAGTCATTATGTATCATTCAGTGCGCAATTGACTGACAGTTCCTTCATTCATCCAGCGCTACACTTACTGCATCCTTTCTCTGCCTCCCTTTGATTACTGACCCAGTCATGGCGCCACGGTTTCGCTTTACCAAATGCCTGATGCTCCAGAGCCTTCACTCTGGCCCCTCTCTCGAAGCAATTAGATCTATTGACGAGGCAACTGTGGCTGGCCTGTCATGGGCCTCAAAGTCCCGAGAGAACTGCCAAACCAGCCAGTCAGTCAGTCTCCACAATTAGCACATTATATGACAGGTAGGGAGGGGAGGGCGTGGCCAAAAAGCATAGCCTCAATTTCTGTCGCCAGGCTCAAAGGAGCCAGCCAGAAATCTAGGTGGTAAATTATTCACCGGTTTGTTTGCACCAGAGCGGCTTTGCGGTGAGGGAGGAAGGTGTTGGAAAACATTTTGTGCACAGCTAGATAAATATCAGCCTCCCGCTAACGCCACAAAAAAATACAAAAAATGGGAAGAACTGGATGTAGTTAATGAGGCTGCAAACACTTCGCATTCATTGGTTCAGTTATTCTGTTACCCCTCTCCGACACCTTAGACCAAAAGGAAAAAGGGCCTATTCACACACTCACCCAAATGAGCACTTTTTGGGAAACAGAGATTCTATGTTTCCACTTCGCTGCGAGAGGATTCCCCAAACACCAACAACAAGTCTGCTTTTATTAAGCCAGATCGTGCTACACAATCTCATCTGTTGTGAGTATACTGTGCCTCTCTCTCTGCCTTATCTCTGTAAGCAGCGCTGTGCGTTGTTATATCTTCTACTTGGCTGAGTGCTGCCAGTAGCTGCTATAGATGGACAGGTAGAGATAGTGACCATGAAGTGGCGCCACCGCTGCCTTTTATCATCCCGTCCTGGAGGCTCCGGTCTGGCCTGACCCTGGCCCTTCCTCTCCCCTTTCTATTCCTTTCCCTGTATATTGCATTTTTAATCAGGCTGGGTCATCCAATACAGAGCCACGAGACTGGAGACCATGGCCTGTCAGTCAAGTGCTGCCACCTTTTTTCCTTGCACCACCTTTCTAGAAACATGGTCTGTCTGTAGGACAATTAGCTAAAAGGGACATTTACGGAGACGTCTCGCCCTCCCTTTCTTTAGATCTTTTACTGCCCCTGTTTCTTAATATCCAGTCAGCTATTTTCTCCCTCGTGATGCGTGTTATCAGCAATGTAAAGTACACCTATATAACACAAGAGCCATGTGCGTTTTCAGTTTCCTATGTCTCGATATTTACACTCAGCAAGAGGCTGCACCGGCAGCTTACGGCCGTGCTGCAATTCATCCCGAGGTCAAATCGAGCCCTTCTCCTGGATCGCTTCTTCGCCGTGCTGCCAAGCCCTGGAGGAAACGGCAAAGGAGACGGGCTGGCAAAAGGAGCGCATGCTGAGAAATAGGACGTTGAGAGCCGCCGCCCGGGTGCAAAGTGCAGAAATGGAAGATGGCACTCCGGGAGCAGCTCAGTCGGTGGCGGCGGTGCATACGACGCTAACCAGAGGGAACATGGCAAGAGCACAAGAAGTGGGCAGAGTGCTGAACAATTATGTTTATAGTGTCTTGACCTCGCATGACTTCACACTTGGTTGGTTATAGGAATAAAGAGCCACGACCGTGTTATCTGGCTATTGTTAATTGGATGTAAATGTTAATGCAATGAATCTCTCTCATTATGCAGCCAGTTCCGCTGCCCATGCTGGCAGAGAGTGGTGGAATAAACTGACGCCCGAGCCCATCACTCCGACGCGCTCTCATTGCTCTGACACTAGGAGAGACCATTAGCACTAATTTGAGAAAATATCCTACCAGTTAGACCTGAAGCACTGCAGAAGCCAACGGAGACGAGCACAGAGATTAGGGTAAACATAGCTACCACTTGCCCCCGAGCACCCGCAAGAGCTAATCATAGATTTTGTATGTTTATAATTATGGAGTGAGCTCAAAACGCCAGCCTGTTCCACGGGGGTGGATTGATTCCGTGTGTGGCCATCCATGTGCACTCTGCGCTTTTGCAAAATGGCCTTTCAGATGGCACCCTAAAGTGCTCACCGCTCTGTACTTGTTATTGAATTAGAGGGAGTTTAGGGTGTCAGCTAATTGGTCTGCGCGCGGCATCTTATAGCATTGTGTTGGCATGTCCTCAAGCGCACGTGTAGTGTGGTTGCCTAAGGACGAATTCAAGGTTCCTCACAGAGGAGAAAAACTACAAGGATTTGCGACAGTGCTCAGAGGACGTGAAATGGTGGAAATGGCAGAGAGCTCTTTCCCTCCGGTATCTGAATAATAAAATATTATGGGTGATGACCAGAAAGATCCTTTCTCGGCATGTGGTTCCAATAAGGGGCTGATGGTCTGCTTTCAACATAGTCAACATGAAAAACCACTGGGGAACTGTTCGTTTCTTCATATTTATATATGTGTGTGTACACGATATGTGTGCGCATGTGCATGTGGATTCATATATGCAAAAAACTGTCTGACAGTTAGGGTTAAGGCTGAGGGTTAGGATCTCTCAAATCATTTTGACTGCTTAATTTGAATAATAATAAAAACTAGAGATGTGCTGATAGTCAGGGAGTAATCAGCTACTATCCAGCATTCTTGGTCCTTACCAGTGACGTGTGTCAGATTATGAGCTCTTCAAACAACATTCATCAAAGTGAAGTGTTGGGGAAGCACCACGAATCATGTTCATAACAACAAACCTGATGAGACGCTTCACCCGGGTGAACACTAACATTTTAAAGAAGCTAAAAGTGACTAAAGCTGCAGTTATCCAGGACTCAGGGCCAACATGAAGGATCTGAGCAGTTCAGAGGAAAATGATGGAGAAAAGGCTCAATGTCCTGATATCTCACGACGGGATAACTATACTGGAAAATTATTTTATTGCCTGATTTTTGTCATTTATAACTGTTTTCATATGTTTGAAAATTATTAAATTATTATTAAATTATGAAACGGTAATAGGTGAGAAAAAAATTCTTGAATTGTGAGCGTCAGGAGTGTCTGAAGATATATTGACACAAGCCTCATGTCTTAACTTCGCTTCGTTAAGGAGATATGACGATTCGAATATGCCTCTCATTACAGAAATCAAGCAGTGATTTTGAACAAACTCTCCATTGACTTTCTATGGAGAGTTTTGAGACTTTGTGTTGGTCTGAGGAGATTTGCAAACATTCTATAAATCCCACAACAGTGATAGTGACATTTTCTGAAAGCCAGCAAAAATACCTACGTTTTGATGTATAATTTGTGGAAGTTGAGTGAAAATTGAGCAAGTAGCAAGAAGTTGTTCGGACATGAAGAGAAAATTGCCAAAGGTACAGTGGCTCACTTAGAACCAACTGCATAGCAACCATAACAACGCATGTATTTTGTGAAAAATCACAAAGATGAAACTCAAAACTTGAAGAGGGATAAGATGAAAATGGTAAAAGATATGAAAAAGCTGAATCATACATGAATAGCCCAATAATTTGTGAACATTTTAAATTTTGAATGGTTGTTCTAGGTGAAAGTATGAGGAAGTAGTTAAGTTTCAAAAACAAGCAAGTTTTAGCAGAATTGCAGAAGTTTTCCATTCATTTCATAACTGTTACTTTGTTTGGTAAGGTAGAATATGATAATGGTGAGCGTACAGCAACTCATTTTTAGGTATTTATTAGTGACTCTTTCAAGGAACCAGAGTTTTTAAAATTATTTTTATTATGAAAAGAACATTTTTCACTAAAGAAAAGTTGGTTTTTGCTTGTAATGTTGGCAGATCAGACTTAGAAAAATATATCAGAAATCCACATAATTGCGAGCAGTACAACACTGATGAAAACTTCTGCATTTTCAGTGACTGCATGTGATATTTGTGTACCAATGTATGCTACTTTTTGTTGCACTCTCTTTGTGGTATCCCCAACAATTCAACTATACTTTACTTTTATTCTGAAAGGGCCACAAGGAAATGTAGAAGTACTCAGTGCTCTTAGCCCTGTGATACCATTCTCTGGTTTATCAGTACCATGCTAACCTTACATTCAGAGCATATGTTGGTACAACACCTTGACCTTTTGTACTTCCTGAAAATTCAGACTTCCATTCTATTTGAACACAACTTTATACTGTAAATACACTACAGTGTGTAAACTCAAGGAAAACTACTTGTTTAACACTTACCAGCCAGGAGATATTGATAGTACTGCACTAGATCTGAGGCCAACACCAAAGGATGGTTGGAGTTGAAAGGTGGCTGCAGCTCATTCCACTGTGGAGTCCTGCTCAAAAAGGACAAATCATCCATAAGACTTGGAGACACAGAAGCCGTGTCCTGCATCAAGTCTTCATCACAGCTTTACCTGGCTAGAATCCAGCAGGCCCTTGGACAGGTGTTGAGTTCTAACGGTGTATCGTCGCTTATCTTTTGTGACGTGCTTAATGGCCGAGGTTCCAAGACGTGCTCCACCAAGTTACCATAGCAACTGACTACGTACAGCGAGTCCACAACCGACTGCCTGGACTGATCTGTGAGGAGGATGAGCAACAAGGCGAGGAAAAATTATTTGCAATAAATGCAATAATAGCTATCAACTGCAGAAGAATGCAAAGACGACCTGTCACCACAGTCTACCTTTCTCTCTTTTTATGTTGGGATTAGTGATGAACCAGGAGCGAGGTGACGCGAAGATGGCCGCCACGCAGAACTCTCCTCCGCTGGACTTGCTCGGTGAGATCTGGGGGGGTGGCTTAGATTTGCTTCAGGAGACGGAAAAGAAATTGAGACAAAGTAAATAATATACTACAATGCAGGGGTCCAAAAAGTGAACCCGGTAGTGCTTCTATAGTTTAACATGTCAAGTCCTTTTGACTGGCTGGTATTGGCACAACGAGACAACTGCTTACTCTAATCTGTCAGTTATTAATTTGTGGATTCCAATAAATCCTCTTTAGTAAATACATCAACTACACATCACTTTCCATTGCTAGAAATGTCGCTGTGTGGAGGAGTAGCACACTTTTTGTCTTGTGCTGCAATAAGGTCAACAGTACAATAATGTGTCTCGGTGTGGTGCTTATTGAACCTATGTATCACCTTTAAGACCAATCTTTGCATGAATTATTTTTCCATAAAGCAGAACAATCAAATTTAAATGTCAGCATTTTACATTAGACATGGATTGCACAGCAACATCTGTGAACAATTAACACAATATTGTAAAGAGCTTTGCATGCAAGGAACTAAGCAAGGGGAAACTGAAACGCCTGCAAATAAAAACATCCACTGTTGCAGCAGAAAATGGGAAAATTAAGCTAGACATAAACATTGATGTAATGTGATAGAAAACTGAGCCACCATCAAAGATAATCTTCTTGTCTGAGAAGGACGGTAAGTAGTAGTACCACAAAGTACTAATAGTAATACTAGAAGTTATTCTTAGGATACATTTAGACCTTATATGGCTAAATGCAATCTTCTCCATTCACAACATTGACATGATTGGTATACTGCCTGTACACTTGCCTTATCTTAATACAAAACCACCTCTTTTTTCTCTTTAAACAACCACAGGACCTGGGCAATTTGTACTCATTCATTCGACCACAAACTCATTTGTATACCAAGCGTGCATGTATCAGCATATATCGAGTACTCTTGAGAAAAAACGTAAGGCCATCTGTCTGATATCTAAAGCTCGGCCTAAATCGAGTCAAACACAGTGATCCGAGCACACCGAGTCTACAACAGGATGGCTGAAAAAGAGAAGAATCAAGGATGCTAAAATGCAAAGTCCAAACCTCAACCCAACCGAAATGCTGTGGTGGGACCTTAAGAGAGCTATGCATAAACAAATACCTGCAAACCTCAATGAACTGAAACAACATTGGAAAGGATGGGCCAAAATACCTCAGCTACGATGTGAGAAACTGGTAGAGTCATGGAGAAAACAAGTGCTCCAAGGTAATGTTGCTAAAGGGGTTACATACACTGGATCGTGGACTCTAGTTATTCTTTTACAGGACAATACAGATCCCAGCAAAAGCTTTTTTCAGTCACCAATTTTACTTTGTTTAAGTTTGGTAAGAATCAAAAAACGTTGATACTTCTAGTATACTTACAAAGACAACTTCTACCCTTCTTCGGTGACTAGCCTGCTCTTCCATCTGGTTGGTTCCAATAGTCCCATTAATATACCACATTTGAAAAATATTTAAATTAATAAATACAACTGCTATCACTGAATGGAATTTGAACCTAACAAGGACAGACTTTAAAGTTCTGATGCTGGTCTATAAAGCTCTGAATGGTTTAGGACCAAAATACATCAGTGACCTCCTGACCCAGTATGAACCTTCCAGATCCCTCAGGTCATCTGGATCCGGTCTTTTATCAGTTCCCAGAGTCAGAACCAGAGACGGAGAAGCTGCATTCAGCTTTTATGCTCCTTATATCTGGAACAAACTCCCAGAAAGCCTCAGATCAGCTGAAACACTCAGTTTATTTAAATCCAGGTTGAAGACTCACCTGTTCTCAGCTGTATTTGAATAAAACACCAAATCCACACTTAAGCTTAAATTTCAAAACTTACATTTTAACAACTGATTTTATCTACTGTTCTGATTTTATCTGTTTTGATTTTATATACTGTTTTGTTTGTTTGTTTGTTTGTTTGTTAATTAGTTTGTTTGCTTGTTTTAATCAATTTTAAATCATGCTTTTTATTTGTTTTTGTTTCTAATCTCTCTGTAAAGCACTTTGAATCACCTTGCTGTTGAATTGTGCTATACAAATAAACTTGCCTTGCCTAACAGCAGTGTCCATGTTGCCGTCCCTGGCTCTCTTACTTTGTGTCGGCTACAGGAGAGAATATATTGGGAGTTATTGGATTATTCAGCATGTCAAGAGTGTTTGAGAAGAAGCGGACACAGAAAGGGTTTTCAGCCGCAATTGGACTCCCCATATGGCAACAATCAGAGAACAGTAGCAAGATCTGGTATTATTGTCCAGCCTTATAAGCAACCTGGACAGTAAAATGTGGTCACAGCGGATCAGACGTGAGGTGCGCTTGAAAACCTCCAGCGGTGTCACGCGCTCCCAGACGAGTGCTTAACCTTGACCTTTGGAAACCACACTGGTATGAAAGTGACACTCTTACTTCTATCTACTCTCAATTTTGGAGAAAAGATGCAAATATGTGGGCGCAGAATGGTCATGATTTTTAAAATGGATTTGGTCAGTTTGATTCAACTTACATTCAACTCATGAAAGCATTTTTGTGCAGGTGCTTTTTATTTTTTTGCTTTATGTGGAACAAATATAAAAAGGAATGGATAGTTAGCATAAGCAAAAACAGACCTTATGGATGATGTAAAGAAAGATAGACATTTCCAAGTGCAGAATTTGATTAACAACAGGGAAACCTAATGCCACTGATGCAAAGCACCTGATTGAGACCAGGCCTTTCAAGATGTGTGACATCTAAGAGCAAGCAGGAGTCTCTGCAAGGCTGACAACAGCGCCCCCTGCAGGTAATGAGTATTTAAAATCCACTTTTGTTTTTAAAATTGCATGATTGTGTAGCATGCTTGCTAGGTTCGAGTCGCCATTAGCTTTTAACAACTCAAATGTGCGAGGTAAGGGCAAAAAGCAAACTGGCTAGGTTCCATCTCTAATGCTGAATGTTTGTATGCTTTTGCACACAATCTTTGCCCTCTCAATATTGATTTTTGTTAATAAGTTCATTTCTGACTCATTGTGGCGTGGGTGTGGTCTCTGGCCAGCTGCAGAGGAAGGGGTGACGCAGCGAGCTCCCGGGGCGGCGCAGGGGCGGGGTGAACAGGTGTGCTGGGATCTGAAGGTGATTGTGACTCTTTATATGTTGACAGTGACAGTCGGAGGGGAAGGAGAGCGGACGTGACAGAGAGAGCGGGAGTGTCTGTGTCCCAGTACAAAACGAAAACCAGTTATAAATAAAAGTTCTGCTGTCATCACACTCGTGTCCAGCGTGTGCATAACGGGTCAAACGTTACACTCATTTAAAGAAACTAACCTCAACCTAACGTCTACATAATAGTTTTTAAAGATTAATACATATTTATTAAATCTCCAAAAGTTGATTCTGTTCATCTGGACGTAGCGTTTTCTGGGAGAAACGTTTCGTCACTCATCCAAGTGACGTCCAGATGAACAGAATCAACTTTTGGAGATTTATTTTCCTGGATGATTGAGAATGCATCAAGATATTTATTAAAAAATAGAACAAAAGGCAACAGGGGATATAACGATACCAAATAATGTCTTAATTTTGCACTTTTAAATCGTTCATTTAAACGGAATGAAAACTCAAAATTCCAAACACAAGAAAATAAATACTGCAGGTTTAAGAGTTTCCCTGAATATGGACGCCCAACCACACACTGTAAGATCTCATGTAGGGATGCACCGATACCGATACTGGTATCAGGTATCGGGGCCGATACTGTAAAATGTGTGTGTACTCATACTCGTAAAAGTTAACCGATACCAACTTATTTCACTAATCAGAGGGTGGCTTGTCATTTCTGTTGTAGTTTTTTAGATTGGCCACTAGGGGGCCAATTATTATTTTATTTATTATTTATTTTATAATTTTTTATATTTTATTATTTATTTATTTAATAATAATTATTTTGTTTGTTTGTTTACATTATGGACACTCTGCAATAATTTAAAAGTTTATTTTATTCTCAAACCTAATTTGTATTTATTTTATTCCAAACAGAAGTGTTTATTTATTATTCTGAAAGCTCGAGATAGTGACAATAGTTCATTTTGTAAAATTACAATGTGGAGACTCTGCAATAATTTAACAGAAGTGCTTATTTTTCACTTGAAATTTTTTTGTGGTCATTTTTATTAAGATTTTATTTTTTATCGGCAGGGAATATAATAAAACCTGTCTTCCAATTAATTGTATTTGTGTGTGTGTGTGTGTGTGTGTGGTAGAAGTATCGTTTTTTGTACTCTGTATCGGCAAGTAGTCAGATCCAAGTATCGGTATCGTATCGGTTTGAAAAAATTGGTATCGTTGCATCCCTAACCTCATGTATGTCAGAAAGACTTAAACAAGTGTAGCGTTACCAACAGCTTACAAAGAATGTATCACGCAACACATGGAGAATCCAGTGGGAATTTGCCCCTCACGTCCTGTGTGTACATATGTAACATGTAACTCTATCACTGACCAAATCCCTCCTCTTGTTTCAAACTTGCCTAATACCACAAAAACTTAATGAAAAACAATCCAATGCAGTGAAGACAGTTGACCACAACAACGCTTCCAGTACTAGACGGTGCGTCCACTACTTCAACCGGGTTTCACAGTACTAGCTGTTGAAAGACCTGCTGCTGGTGAAACTCTCTTTCTGTTGCCTCCCCCCTGTCAGCACCTCATAAATTATTCCCTGGATCGAGGGAGATGTAGATGTCTTTGTTTGGCCGGCCCTGTGTGAAAGAGGGATCAGGAAAAAGGAAATGGTGAAGGTAATCATAAGGAAGGCCTCTACAGTGTCGTAGCTTGTATTTACAAGCGCTGGGTCAAAGGGAGAAGGCTGAATAACCAAATATCCACAGTAAACCCGGTCTGTGAAAGGAAGATGCAGGGGTAGATAAAGTCACACTCAGGATATTGCCTCGGCTAACTCCAAGTGGGCCTCGTCTTCTCCTCCCAGCTCTGCTTGACCGTCAGTTCAACCAGAAGGTAAAACTGTTAACAAGCAGGTCCAGCGAGTGAATAACCAGCTATAAGGAAGTTTTTGTTTGTGTTACATGGGACAGGAAAAGGGGAATTTTGTAGGATTTTTCCATTAGTGAAAATTCTTCCTTGGTAAGGGGTTTAACTGCAAAAAACCTGTAAGTCGGGAAAAACAAATCCTCGTCACGAGCAGACAGGTGCCTGTTCTAAACTCATCAGTCTTCGTATTGACTTTTGGTGTCAGTGGTTAAAATTATTACTACTACTATAATCAGATGGACTTTCTTTAAGAGGACTAAGTAGAAGGACGTTTACACTGCCGAGTAGAGAACACTGTCCATTTCTGAAGGACTGACCTCGTGGCGACCCCACACACCAATCTGCAGGGCGCCGCGCGAGTCGTCGATGGCACGTTAAAACTCCGGCTCGACGTTGCAGTCGTAGCAGATGAGCCGAGTTTAGGCCTCTTTGAAGAGACCACAGCTAGCACAGAGCCTGCCAACAGGACCAAAGATCACAGTTCAGTTCTCGTCTCTTCTGGTACAGTGACCGCTAAAGTTTATTCATCTGTGTTTTAAATCATCCTTTTTCCTCTTCATCTCACTTGAAGTGGCTTAAAAGTGTTGAGGTTTTTGCCCTCGTGACAACCAGGCACGGCTCCAGGGCCTAATTCCACTTCCCATATGGATACCAATTTCTGGAGCAGACTTTTGGTAAGGAAGCAGGCGAGCAAATGGCACCGAGTTAGAAAAAGCGTAACCCAATATCAATAACTTATGAAACATAAATATACTAAGAGGGAACTGGGAGCAGGAGAAGATGTATGTCATTAAACAAACGGCAAATCTCTTTTCTTTTTCTTCTCTCTCCGCAAAATTTCCTTTTGCCTTTTAGCGGGGAGTGGAATTCATTTTCTTTGTGACTTTAATTCACTGAAAAGACTACTCACATGTCATTTCCACTTTTAATTTAGCAAATGAGGACTCTTGACTGAGCTAATAGCTTTTCCTCAAGGGCATAATTCAATCTGAGACATCAACCATCAAAGTCCTTTTGCATTACTATGTCCGGCGCTAACATGAGGCGCCTCTGCGGGGGTAGGGGGGTGGGTAGTCCACAGCAGCTTCCATTTATTTTCAGGACCTTTGCAGTAAACAAATATGATGGAGCTGGCCATCCGGCGACAAAGAGCTGCAGTGCTGTCATTTCACTGATTCTGGGCCATATGGTTCATTCTTATCAGAAAAGGAGGCGGTATTAAGACTCCAAGCAGGAAGGAAAAGAAAGACGGAGAGAGGGCAGTTATGTGGAGGGTACATCCTTCAACGTCACATTTATTATTTTACAACAGCCCTCGGAAAGAAGCAGCCTTGAGGCTCTGTTGAATACACAGCACTAATGACAACCACTGGGGAACTCGGTGAACGGAGCAGAGTGGGCATCAAATGTTCAAGGAAAGAATCAGGGTTTCTTTTTTACCAATTTCTAAACCTTAAAGTTCATGTAGTGCCACGTTAGTCATTTCTTAAACAGCCATAATGTTGGTATAAACGAATGTATCTGGCCACAGACACAAGCTTAAGAATGAATTGGAAATCCAAGGAGCATTCAAGTTCACCATTTGCTCAAAAAGAAAAGACGGCTCTGTTTGTAAAATATCTTAATACGATACGATAGTGAACGGACTGTCATGGCGCACGTCTAAAGGCAGAAGCTATTAGAGCAACAATGTCGGTTTAACTAGCTCAAAATTGAGCAGATGGCATTTATTGCAAGGGTCAAGATTCCGATGCTAATGATGTATACCTTTGAAAAGTATATGCTCTGAAGTCACTAAGGGCCTAGATTGAGCACGAGTGGCTGAAGACAGACGGGAAAAAGTTTCAATTAAAAAGTATGAGTGACTGCCCACAACAAAAGACGAAACCCAACACTTGAGGAAGGCACCGTACGCTATTCACACGAGGAGCTGGAGACCTGGGAATCAGGAAAGGAAAAGTTCCTTTCACCAAACCACTCAATCAACTCTCTGTAAGTGACTGTCATAAAAGGGCTTCTTTTAAAAGCTTGTAAGCATCTGATTTCACGAGAGAGCGCTGACAAGAGACTTGGCTACATCCCCCTGCATGACTAAAATCTTTGAATCGGAGGATGCTTTGTGCATTTCAGTGCTAAAATTGAACTCAAAATTCAGGAGTGACAGTTAAACATTTCCTGAAAATCAAATGAAACTGGCCTTTTTGTTCCACCTCACTGCTTTTTATTATTTGCCCCAATAACTCACTAGTTATGGCTTCATCTGTCTTACCTACAGCATTTTTAGTCGCAACATAACCGGTGATTTCAAGGTCAAGGGATGCGCAGTATTTAATGTTATTAGATCTGTATGTCACATCTAGCTTAGAAATTCTTCTCACAATCTAAGGGGCTTTGCATGTTTCCATCTTTGGTGAAGTAAGCTGTCAACCCATTTTAAATTGTGTCTCCAAAACTTGGCTTGGGGTGGCTATTTTTCTGAAAACATCCATGAATGACCACAGAACCAAACTTATTCAAATCACAAGAAAAAAGAAAAAGGTGGTGGACAGTTTAATGAAATAAGCTAGCTTATTTCTCTAAGATTAGCAGGTAATTTAATAATGAATTGAATGAGCATAAGTACTCAGTAAAAGTAATGTTGTTGAGCTTATGTTCCATTGTTTAAACCAGAATAACTCCAGAGTCACTAAATCTGTTACTTTAGCTAACAGTTGGCTAACAACAAAAGAGGACATGGAATGTTTTAACATTCATTTTCAGCTGCCAAGAAACAAAATCATCAAATCTGACCATCACCCCCCCAAAAATGTAGCGCTTTCGCTGCTAACTGCTCCACTGTGTTCGGCTGTGTGGCTGCTTTTATTTCGTGTGGAGTCAAAAGGCGGCCTACTGTGGCTGCAACAGTAAAAGTAAAGTTATGAGATGTGCTAAAATACACTGGAAACCAAAAAAACTAGGTTTAAAAATGTAAAACAAACTTCTTTTCCAGTGCTAGCTACAATTAAATAATTGTGGTTCATCCGCTCTCTGGAGAATATTTTGTAGGAGTGGTACACGTCACAGACATTTCCATAACCAGACAGGACACTGTTCACAATATCAGAATGTGGCACATTTACTGCATGCAGCCAAAGTGGGATAAAATAAAATCTGAACAACATGTGTTCGACACAAAGACATTATTGGAAAAAGATCATCTAACGTAAGAGAATGAAAAAGACAATAAGACAGCGATGTCAAGAAAAAAGACAACAACCAGATCAGGAGTTTGATGGAAGAGCCCTGAACCCCTACAGCATGTACTCTGAACCCAAGCAAACCTAAAGTATGAAGTTTGGGCTTTGAGCATTACTTCACATGTAACACCATACCTAGCACCTCACTGCTGCTTTGCATATTTATGCACAATCTGAAAGAAAAAAATCCCTTTTCCCTTAAAGCGCTGCGGTGGCTTTAACACAACATGCTGAATCATCGGACTTTAAATATAACGTTAAACAAAACAAAACCAAAAAAAAGGGAAGAATAAGGGTAATCAAAAACACACAGACACAAAAAGATGAGAAAATAAGAAACACTCCTCTTTGGGATTCGTACCCGCCGAGGAACGACCACACCAACTCTACAAAACGTGTTGAAAATATACCAGGAGACAAATGAGGTAAAGGAGGCAGTGTGCTGTGGTGCTTTATACAGTCGCATGCTGCCAAGGGAGCCGAAGAGGGGAGAAGCAAAACTCACCATGGAGTTTTAATGGCAAAACATCCCGCCCCAAAGAGGTAGGGTCTTCATGAGAGGGGGGAGGGAAAGGGGGTGTTGGGGGGTGTTGAGGGGCACAGAAATAGACGGAAAAACAATTATTAAAACTAGCACACTTGAGCAAACACACTTTTCACATTATATACTTTTTGACATGTCTGTTTAAGTGCACAACACATACGAGGCAGGAAACAGAACGTCTGTGTGCTGAGATGGATTTGAAGACCTACGGGATACGTCGATGATTCATCTGCTCGAGTCGCTCCGTAAAGCGTGATACCATATATTTGGCACATGCATCACGTCCGCAGACGGACGCTTTGGGTTTTTCTTCTTTCGACATCTGTCATATTTTTTTGCTCTCTTAACTCTAAAGGGATCGGGTACACGTGCACAAACTTGTACCCGACCGTGCAAATGCAACGCGGGAAAAAAACACTTTGGGAAACGGCTCTGATTGTTGTGATTGGGAAAGAGTATGAAGAGTTTATCCAATTTGTATAACAACTGGGGACACCAGTAAAACTAACAGCACTCAGGCACTGTTGAGACAAGGAGTTGTGTGTTTGCATGCAACTTCTTTTTTTAGTGCAAGTGTGTATTTATGGCTGTGAACTGTCTTATGAATGTGCATGCCTGGTTGGAAGAGACGGTGTTGACAAATGTGTGTTCGCTGTGATTATGTTAACAAGTATGCAGTGTGTTTGTGCGTGTGTGTGTGCATCCAAGAGTCGTCTAGAGTGTAGCGTCTTTTTCAGGGTGTATTTCTGTCTGTCGGTCTGTGCGTGTTTCTAATGTTTACGAGACATTAGGAGTGGGAGTGTGTTCCTGTGTTTATTCTGCATGTCCAGAGATAGTGACAGAGCTCCATAAACAGTTTACAGTAAATAAGCCGTTTCCCTATAGCAATAAAGGTCCGATGAGACTGAACTCTGTCCCTGCAAACCGACCTCCCCCCAGCCATGAAAAACAGGATCTCCAACCAACGAAAGCACTCCGTAGTACTTCTTTATTTTATCGCTTTCTCCGCATCCTCCCGGGCCCTCCCGGTGATAGCTCGCAGTCTCCAATTAGTCTTGGTACATGAATGTGTAGCGTGTTCCGCCGGGAGAAAGGGAGCAACAATTTGCCCTGGAATGTCTTACTCCTGGAGTGCGAGTTGACAAATGAACACACTGGTTGGTGTAATGGAGGCCCCTGGTAAACTGCCGCTTATCAAAGAGCTCCACGGAGGGGGGGGGATCTCTAACGTCTTACCCTCCGCTGAGTCTGTTGAACTTTCTGAGCCCAAACTCTGGCCTCCAACTGGTAAATGGATGGACACCAATTGTAGAAAGAAGGCCAGATGGGGTCAGCTCTCCATGGGCATAGCAAAGGCCAAGTAAGCTTTAGGATTTACAATGTGCCACTTTGTCCCTACAGTCGTCCTGGAACATGCTGGTGCAATTTATATACTCGATGGAAATTAATAGCAGCAGAGTTAATGCAAAGAAAGCTGCAAGAAGGCTACAGAAATGTAAAGCAGATCAGGTGCAACCGGTTAAAGTTCTTCTGTCATGAGTAACTGGTATTCATAGTAATTAAACATTCAATGCCGCACAGCAAGAAGGTCCTGAGTTCAATTCCAACATCAGGCCGGGGTCTTTCTGTGTGGAGTTTGCATGTTCTCCCCGTGTTTGCGTGGGTTCCCTCCGGGTACTCCGGCTTCCTCCCACCGTCCAAAGACATGCAACTTGTGGGGATAGGTTAATTGGAAAATCCAAATTGCCACTAGGTGTGAATGTGTGAGTGAATGTGCGAGTGAATGGTTGTCTGTCCCTGTGTGTTGGCCCTGCGACAGACTGGCGACCTGTCCAGGGTGTACCCCGCCTCTCGCCCTATGACAGCTGGGATAGGCTCCAGCGCCCCCCGCGACCCTGAAAAGGATAAGCGGAAGCGAATGGATGGATGGATAAACATTCAAACAAGATATGTCCTCGATGTCTCTATATCCACAGCTCAGCAGGGAACCACAGAAAACTTTTCAAGAACACAGACTTGAACTTTTAAAGAAATGAACTACAGTGTCACCAGACTTACACAAAGAGCAAAAGAGCTATTTCCCCAAACGTGTGCATCAGCGTTGTTTTACACCAGACTTTAAAAGTCCCAAACCTATCCTTTGGTGTTACAAATCAAATTGCACGCTCCTCAGAATACAACAAAAGCATGAGGTCACGCTGGGAGAATCGTCAACCGTGCTGAGCTGGCAGTAAACAGTTTTGACCTCAGTGTAGACAAAGAGCGCCCGATTACAGTATGTGATGCAAAGCACGACGGAGCGGGTGTGGCGGGCAGAAAAAGAGTCGCGATGAGAAACAAGTCAAACATGGGTCATTGCTACAGAGAGAAGTCAGAGAAGGGGGGGTGGGATCGACCTGTGAGGGTGACGACCCCACTCCCGGAGAATAATCGTTCACACATTCATCTCTTAACCGTTGGCCCTAATAGCAGCTCCGCCTGGGCCATTAAAAAGAGAGGGACGTGAGGTGATTTGTGCAAATGGTTTAGCCTCGCCGCCATGTGGTGCGTTCTTAAAGCCCCTTTTCTAGCTCCGATCTCAGCGAGCCTCTGTGGCTCTGGTATCGGGATGGCTCACACACGCATTACAGTAATCTGAGGGCACATCTGCAGCGGGTCACAGGGTCTCATTTGTTCTTTTGCTGTTGTCTTTTTCCTTACCCCGCCTGCACTCTATTCGCCTGAAAATGTCATCAGCGGGATTTGCTCAAAGGGTGGTATTTTGTTTTGCGTGTGACAATCTTTCCATTTGGATTTTCATTTGTCCGTGTTAAAGTCAGACAGTGTGTAGATGGGATAAGTGTGCGATTCTTCATCCGTTTGCAAATCCCTAATGTGACCGCGACAGGCATTTTGACAAGTTAAATCAATCTGCCCAGTGAATACAGGCGCGAGTAGAGCTGAATATTTCTGTCTTAATCCTGTTCAAAGATGAAGTTGTGACAGGAACGAGTTTTGGATTTTGTGATCACCGTCTTTGGGATTTAATTCAACTGGGTCTAACACGCTTCCATATTAGGCTGACAGGAAACAAGAGGTTGGGGCAGAGGTGACACACCTCTCTTTGTCTGGTATTCCCAAGAGACTCTGAGGAGTAGCAGAAGGTTGGCTATGCTCCTCCACTCTCTGCCCTGGCCTCATCTGGAGGGAGGTTATCAGGCAGATGCCTAGCCACATCCGACTCTCCCTATTTTGACGGAGTCGGGGGAGCATCTAAATTAAGAGAGGCGAGGGCTCTGTGTGAATTCGGTGAGCTTTTCTTTGATGTCAGAAACCTGAGGCTTCTGAAGACAAACAGCAGCACAATTTTGCACACCGGTGGTCTGCAGGAGTGCAGCACGTACAAAGGTATCTATGCAGTCAGCCAGGTCACAGAAAAGGGGAAAGAAAGCTTCATTAGTGTGTGTGTGTGTGTGCACTTGTGTCTTATTGCAGGGTGCACACAAAGGCAGCTTGGTAGGGAATATAGGTTAAGCAGCTGGTGTGTTCCTTTGCCACACTGCCAACAGAGATCTGCTCATACAGGTGTAAATACAGCTGCTGGACTCTCCTCTCTCCCTCTCTTTCTGTCACACACACACACACACACTTACATGCACAAACACACACACTTAACAAAGAGAGAGGGGCTGGCTGCACAGACAGATGGTGCCTGGGCACTACTGTGCAAGTATAGCGTAAAAGCATATGATATCACTCCCCACTCTAGGGGGTCAAACCTGCTGCCTCACTCAGTGTGTGCGTGTTGGTGTGGGGTGCAAGCAGTGCGCATGCAGGAGCAGGGAGCACATCTGTGCGCCCTGATACATTAATACTGACACCTCCTCTGGACGTGAATGGATGGATGAAGGCGCGCCGAGGCAGTCTACCAGACTGTGATAGTGTCCTCGGAGCCGATACAGCTGTTGGAATGTTGCACAGCCGTGGACAGCGCGTGCAAACGTTTGCACAGTTTTACACAAACACAATAAGGATATGAGCACCTATATTCTCTGTAGTTAATAATGACACCGAAGCTTGAGTGACGTCCAAAAACTAATTAAATACATCACAGAGCCACACTGATTGCTCCACCTGCCAGTTTATCGTGTGCACGCTGCTGTATGAGCCGTTTCGTCCATTATCTGTACATTAGCAGTAGAGGTGCAACGATACTCGTATCGATATTGAACCGTTCGATACAGTGCTTTCGGTTCGGTACGCATATGTATCGAACAATACAAAATTTTTAATTTATTTTACCAACTTTTCTTCTGACGATGCTGTCTGTGTTGAGCGCTCAGTGGATCTGCGCTCGACTACTCCGCCTAGGCTGCACTGTCGAGCGCAGATCCACTGAGCGCAGCGCAAGCTAGCAACACAGAAGCTAAGCTCGTTGCAACATGGCAAATTGAACCTCCCCCACCCTCATTCAGATCTGGCGTTTGGAACTATCTTGGTTTTCATGTGACGTATGACCCTGAAGGTAAGCGCGTCATGGACTAAAGTAAAACAGTATGTTGGATGTGCCACGCAATGCTCAATTACATTGGTGGGAACTAGTGTGTTAGCGCAGTTAGCTCGTTAACGTGTTGACGCCGTCCACCCCCACGCACGGGGCGATCCGCAGTAGCTCGTTAACGGAGATTTGCCGTGTTGTGGCATTAACGTCATTTCAGATTAACGCTGACAGCACTAGTGGGAACACAACGAATATGACTGCACATTTACTCCGACATCATCCTCGTGCAAAGACAAGTGGAAGCAGACAAAAACAACAAGCACGCATGCTACAAACTTTACCCGAGTCATTTAGACAGCCGTTAGCACATGATTCTCCTTATGGGGACCTGATATGTTTAATATGCTGCTGAGAATATAGCCCAGAAGAAGCGTATAGTATAGCTTTTATTTTGAAAGAGACATTTCTCTGTAATAAACTCTCTTTTCCAAAGATGAGTGATTCCTCAATCAGGTAGATTTATTTTTTATTACTTTGTTGTTTCAGCAACATTAAATTTAAAAACTGTACTTTTGAGTTAAAATATATATTTATAATTTTAATAAATGAGAAATTAAAAAAGCATGAACATTTTTTTGTATCGAAAAAATATCGAACTGTGACACCAAAGTATCGAACCGAACCGTGAATTTTGTGTATCGTTGCACCCCTAATTAGCAGCTGTATTAACCCTGCTAGCTCCAAAGTGAGCGAGCAGAAATATTTCAATATGCAGCTGCAACAGAAGATTATAAACACTTAAGCTGAAGAAGGGTTATTAACACCAGCTGTCAAGGACAACCACAACATAAACTAACCTGAATGTTTGATTCATGAAACTATTGTGCTAAACTTTGTTACATTATGATTTCTAAAAATTGAGAGGTGAACTTTAATCTGAAGGAGAATATGGCCGATAGACACACAAACACAACACCTGTGTTTAAAATGAAATATTCTGATTGTGGTAATAATGAAAACAAGGAAAATAAATATAGAATTTGATGTTTTTTACAAACTTGCCACCAGTGTTGGTCAAATTACTTGAAAATAGTAATTAGTTACTAATTACTGATTAGTTCTCTAAGAAAGTAATCCCATTACCTCACTGATTACTCATTTTCAAAAGTAATTAGTTACTTTATTAAGTTTTAAAAACATGATACACAACCTGAGTGCGTGATAAAGCAACAGACCTTTCAGCCCAATTCTTTTTCTTCTGCATAATCAATCATATAACTTAATTTAACTTTTAACTTATACATTAAGCAGGAGTGGGGCGGGTGCAGGTTTGCCCACAGCGGTCCTGTCAGTGGGGGGGTCCGGGGGTTTCTCTGTGAATGTCACGTTCCCGTGGCAGCGTGCTCGCCGCTCGCTCAGATTTGAAGTTGAATTTTTCGCTGTAGAAAGACGTTTTCTTCCCACGCAGAGCGTACAGTAATGTGATTACTTCCACTTCGTACTCTCTCCATCACTCCATGTTATCCATTGTTGATCTGCACACGTCTGTCGCTGCCACGGACGCCGCACGCTCGCACGTCATTGTCACGAGACGCTCACAAACAAAATCACAGTTTAGTAACGCAGCGTGCTTACTGGATTTTTGCAATAGTAACCCCTTACTTTACTCTTTACTTGAAAAAGTAATCAGATTACTTGTGTAACTGCCTGTCTCTGCTTGCCACCTCCAGTTTAGGGGAATCCTGGCAGTAAGGTGTGACACTGAAATCATCAGACATTTCACAGGAACACGAGAAACTATGACCGAACTATAAACGGTAATCAGAGGAATGAACGTTTTGTCACCACCTGTGTCCTGAACGTTTTACCCAACTTTGAAGATTTGAGTATTTCAATAAACCTTGCAAAATACTTTTTTTTTTGGCCTTTTAGCCTTTATTGGATAGGAACAGTGAAGACAGACAGGAGAGTGGGGAGGGAGAGGCGTGCAGCAAAGGGCCGCGGGTCGGACTCGACCTGCTGGGCGCCCGTGCTCACCCATGGAGCTAAACCAGCGCCCACAATTTACATCTTTAAAAAAGAAAAATGTATTCACCAGAACAGACTTTGATGTTTTGCAATTCTCAGTAATTTAGTGAGAGTTTTTTGTGCTAAAAAGTTTTATACTGAATAAACTAATAAACACAATAATGGTCAAGAGGATGCAACAGATGCCCGTCTTTATACAACATTAAATATCACAACTGTAAAACCAGAATGCAAACCACCAGGACAAGGACATCTTCATAATCATTCTGGCACGGGACACCAGCGCAGCGCATGTGCAATGATCATCTTTACAAAACAAATGAACTTTGCAGGTCTTCTTAATGATTTGGAAAAAAAAAGCCTGATGTTGTTTATGTTGACCGCAGGGTCGGGTCCCGATTTTCATCCTCAAAGCTCACTTATCAAATATCACGGGAAAATAAATCCCTTGGCGTCTGTTTGAATCATTATAGCATTTCCCATTCAAACAGGGCATGAAAATTACATTTAAATGAAAATATTAAAATCTTCCCATATTTGTGGAGCCACCTGTACTGTATGTAAATGCACTTAGCAAAGGCCTTTAGTTGTTGATGGTCTTAAAACTACATAATTTCAATGTATGGCAAAGATCCAGATGGAAATAAAAGTCAGAGGTGCATGAGAGCAGATGTGCTTTCACAATTTAAACGCGTTCAAACGTACAAAGCTAGCGAGGCTACACTCTAACATGAGTTATTTGAAATCATTGGCAGGATTTGACTTATTTTCTTTTATCGGAGAACGTATTTGTGCCTACCAAAAGAGCCCGCAGACTGACATCGCATGTGTGTGTTGTGCTTCATTACCCTATGCAAAAAACACGGCGGCCTGAGACAAAAGTCCATGAGCGTCGGCTCGAGATGAGAGAGGAAAGGCGCCGGCCTGTGCAGAGCCACTGCTGACACAACACGCTGTTTTTATAAAGCGATTACTGGGAAGAGACAGAAACTCGCAGACTGAACGTGAAAATGTAACAACAGCGTGATTTAAATTTTCCTCCTCTGTGACCAAACTGTAAATTTAGCACAGGTTGCGAAGCCGCCAATAACACGCCAACGAACACTGCAGCTGGACTAGTTCTCTGATTATTACATACGTGCCATGAATAAAGCGTTTCATCTGAAGGGGAAAGATAATGGCCATCATGTACAGATCCACGTGCTAAAACATTACAGTTTTTAATAAGAAATTTATTGGACTGCTGTTTATGGCAACAAAGAGGAGAAAGTAAAGCGACTGGCCAAAGCACTAGTGCACAAAGTTATGTATTCTGTGTAATGAGGTAATAAGATCATTTTATTTTGTAGCTGAACACATGTGCTTCATAAATTACAGTTCCTGTGGAGGAGGTTTATGTGTGTGTGAGAGAGAGAGCGATACCAACCCTGTGCGCTTGGTGATGGTGCCCAGGGTCATGGGCTGCTTGATCTGAGCCAAAGGCAGCACCACAGTGAGGCTGGGCAATGGGATGAGCCGCGGGTTCCCCATGTTGTTGTTGGTGAAATTGTTGTACGAATCCTGGCTGCTCAGTTTGGCTGGAAAACACACAGGAAAATGCGGGATTACTAAACGCGTTTGCAGCGAACAGACGTGCGCGTTCCCTTAACGGCGAGGCCAAGCAAATCTCCTATTCATGGATCTGAAGTGGAACATGAGTCAGTGCAGGTAATGGTAGCAGAACACTTGGAATCAACAACTTTACATGCATTATTCATCTGTTCAGCAGTTGGTTTTTCAGTTCAGCACTCTTTACAGATGCTAATTCTCAATATTGCTCACTTGGAATTAAATTTAAAATGTCATGTGACGTTCACATCAAATTGCACACTAGGCCACGAGAAGACATCGCCCTCCATCTTCCTCTCCCAGCCCGTAACACACGCAGAAACACACAACTCGGAGTTCAAGGCCTCCTGTGGAATGATTGGAAATAACTAGCTCAAGATGGTACATTACAAAGGCTCTGCTTCTAGTGCCTGGCAGTCTGTTAATCAAGGCCAATCAACAGGCCTAACGCACACGCGCACGCAAACACACCCACGCGGACAGACGATCCAGAGAAACACATCTCGTCTCACACACGCCGTGTAGCTGCAGCCAAACATAATCAGGCCATGTCAAAGGGCTTCTTCAAGGTCTAATGACCTTAACCAGCGACTTCAGGGAGAGCCGCAGCTAGTTCACTGACTGTTTCACTTTAGCTCTTTAGCAGAGCAATTTTATATATAAGTCAAAAAGCAGGGTTTTTATTGGGTTACTAACATATTTATTGTTCTTCCCCTTATAAGAGTTATATTAACTACATCTTCTAAGGTGAAGAACAATGAGTCCCACTCGAGTGAGATGCTTTAGCGATCGTGAAAAGATGGTGAGAAGAAATGTTACATTGTTTCATTTAATCACCAGAAGCAAAACATGAATCTTTTCTTTCCTTTTGGCTTTATTTGCCCACCTTTGACAAACTCACCGGTCAGATTTAAGCCTACCCTGTTATATTTCAAACTGTAACGAAAACACTGATCAAATCAAACAAAAGAAATCGAAACTATCTGCACGCCAGTAACACCACCATTCGTTTTAGTGCTGCGAGTACGGGCGCCTATTAATACAATGAGAAAAGACACAATTACAAATAAACAGTTACAAATGAAACGCCAAACTATAGGGGTTTGGAAATGTGCATTACAATACAACTGTGTTTTGTAATCCTATGACAATACTGGAATAAAAATTTTTAAAAAAGCACCCTCCCGATTCAATAGGCGGCCCAAGGAAAATTCCAAGTTCAAGTGCTTTCAAAAGAAATAAAGAGCAAACCACAATACACTCTCTGAATGTTTTCCTTGTTCCATTTGTTGCCTTAATAGATGAGTGACAGTCACGTAACATAAAGGAATGAAAAGGAGGGAGGGGGGACACAGACACAAAGAAAACAAGGCAGACATCAAAGGTTACAATAAAGGTAGAGAAGGAGAGTGCCTTGTCATTATTTGGAAGGAGCGATCAAGAGGAGGCTGAATGCAAGCGGAAAGGGGACCGCTGAGTGTTTTGGTCCAGTCTTTTAGATCATTAACGTGTAGCTCTGAGTTTCATTAGTGCTGCCAAAGCTCTGCTTTGTGGTCCTCCAAAGGCCTGTCTTTTAGACCTCTGCTGGCCAACAATGCCGCGTGACCTTCGCATGGGGAGAGCAGACCATTACGCAAACCTGCCCTTCATTTCCCTCTGCTCCTCTCTTGGTCAAACTGCCTACCCAGGCAACTCCTGAAAGCCATTCACATTTTACAAGTGCTACACACCCCCTGAACCTGGGAAGCACCTTTTGTGTTGAGGAAAGTAGGGCAGATGAGGGAGGAAAGAGAAAAAAAAGAATCTGTACAGGAAGCAGCCTGAAAAGCCATAATGGTGCTTCAGCTAAGAGGGGAGTTGAGCGGGAGGCTTGTGCGCGGGGGCGTCAGTGAATTTAGTATCCTCCGTGCACGCATGCCCCCCGATGGATTATTCGTCGTCAGCCGCGACCCTTAAAAATAAGGCGCACACACCGGGTTGTAGAACAGGTGTGGCTAAACTGAGACGGTGGGGTAATGATCGCTGTTGACCCGGCTGTCAACGCGGCGCTGTCACTCGGGGCTGAGGGGTCCTTAGCTGTCATAAGCCCCCAGACACAGAAGACGAGTTGGTACGGGCCGTGTTAGAGATCACGGACCAACAGAAGATGATATGTGAACTGGTGGGAGGCAGACGGGAAGGCTGTGTGTGTGTGTGGTGTAGACATTCTCACTGAATGGGAATGGTATGCGGGACATTTATCATGGGAAGGTTTAGGTTCTATTATGTAATATCAGACTTCACGACCAACTCTGTGAGCTACAGGAAGTGTGGATGCAATATGGCGTCAGTCATTTTTAGTTTATTTAGCATGACAGAAGCTGGGGTATGCATAAAGTACCAGAGGTTCCTCCAGACACTGAGTGTGGGCATGGGCCTCTGCAGAGGACTGTGTGGTTAAAATTAATATTTAATCCGACAACAATTTAATCACTGATCAATAATAATGATCTGATGCCATTAGTTTAATTTTGCATACACAAAAATCCAAATTATGTAAGCATTTAAAGACTTTTTCATTTCAAGCTACATAAACTGATGCGAGTGTTACTGCTGCATGTGCACAGTAGGGCTGCCACGATTAGTCATCTAGTCACGATTACGTCGACTATTAAAATCGTCGACGACTGATTTAATAGTCGACGCGTCGTTTGAAGCTTTGTAAGATCCCAAAAGACGCAGGAATAAGTAGTAGGATTTAAGAGTGTAATAACGGACTGAAACAGAAGATGGCAGCACTGCATGTACAAGGATGCCAGCTGCCGTTAAACCCCGAAGAAGAAGAAGAAGCTGTGTCCCAGAATTCATAGCGCAGCCCAGCTCAGTTTCCAACAATGGCGGCAGCTAGTTAGTTTTAATATTACTCTTATTATTCTTTCTGGGTCACAAAATAAACGTTTAACATATTTTCAGGTGAGAATGTAGCTGTGTAAACCTCAAATATCTGTTCAGTTTATCAAGACACCACATATTTTCAAAAGCGCTCCGACGTTTTCGGAGACGTCTGTTAGCCACTAGCTCGATAGCTAGCCGGGGGCTAGGCTCACTAGAGTCGTGAGAACGCCGGACTCCCGGCAAATCGTTTTCAAACCCACCGCCGTCTTTCGCTACATCAGGTTAAATATATATAAGTCACTTAGATAACTTAAAAATGTTATTGTTTGGCTTTTTTAGTATTTTATTTGTTCCTGAGTAAATCGGTTTGGCTGAGATTAAAGTTATAGTTTTTACACAGCTGAATAAACGTCAAGCAGACAGCTGATTATCAGAAGTGTGAGATGCTGGAGAATTTACTCCGGTGTCCTGTTATATTTTAGATAGCAAGGAGTTTATTAAACTTCACCGAAACAATCTGCAAATGTCATTAAAATGTAATAAACTATCATCTTGTCTTTATTTTTAGTTCGCACCTTAAACACTTAAAGCTGTAAGCTAATGATAGTTATATAAGAGCAGATGCTGCTGGTGCAATAAGCTGTACGTTTTACGTCCAATGGATGATGATCTGATTAGTCGACTAATCACAAAAATAATCGGTGACTAGTCGACTATCAAAATAATCGTTTGTGGCAGCCCTAGCACACAGATTATTGTTACGAACACTGCAACAGCAGCAGGTGGGGAAGGCTGCGAGCTTTGGCACTGTTAAAAGATCTTTGGCAATGCGATCATGTGAAACTTCTCTTCTTTGCTGTTATTTTCATAGTCAGAGTGGTGGAGCAGATGTATGCAAACAACAGATTAAGGGTGTGTCTACATCCAGCTACGCTAAACATTGGGAGTGGAAATCAGGCCTGTGCACGCGTCTATTTAGATCAATTATTTAGTAAACAAAATGTTGTGTGAGCACAGTCATTGTAACTATTTATACATGATTGTAAGATTTTAGACTTTATTTACAGTTTATTAACAATCACAGGTGAGTAAGACAACACCACCGTTTTCTTACTGATACTATCACCGCAGCAAACCATCACATTTAGTACCTGCTAATGTCACCTGCTCTGCTTTTATCACAATCTTGCTGCATTTTAACTTTAAAGGCTTGCTGCGTGTCCTTACAGCGGGCATCTATAATGATTTGAAAACATTTACAAGTGCAGAAAGAAAACAAGCGACATGCAGAGCGAGTCTACTACAAAGAGAAAGACAAGGTAGACAGATGAGAAGCGCCTGGCAGACAGATAGCTCTAGACGGAGGCCATGATTTGATTAATGACTGGGGCGTGATGTACCCAAGCACTGATACATGACATCCCCATGGAAAGAAGATCCATCAATGCAAATCCAGCTCCGTTGCCGTCGTCCAGAGAAAAACCTTGACCCTGGCGAAAAGTCATACCAACACCTGACCCTCGCCTTTCTTTCTCCCCTAATCCAACCATCCATCCAGCACTCCTGCATCCATCCTGCCTTGTCTCAACAGCATTTGCATTCTCTTCTCACATTAAGCCTCTCTCTCTATCCTTCGCGCTCTTTCTCTCTCCTCAGCCTCCCCATGTCACGCTATCTCATGTTTCTCTCCCCTCTTTTAATACCCTATTTGCATCCAATACAAGCAGGTGGCTTGCAACTTGGAGCCGATGTGCGAAAGGACAAGCTCTGAAGACTGTGCGCCCAAGCAAACACTGTGTCTTATTTGAATTGTTCTGCCAGAGAGGATATTTCAGTCGGTGGAAAAGAAAAAAAAGCAAACTGCAATGGAGGGGAACTGAGATGGGGAGTGTTAGGAGGCAACAGGTTAGGCAGGTGACATGTTGAGTGATGCTCGGGGAGCTGGGAGAGACCTTGGACTGGAGGATGATATTGCAGCTGTGAGACAGAGGGGCAGAGAAAGAGACGGAGACGTTGTCCCAGTAGGGGAATGCTTTTATGTTTTTTGCTTTTGAAGATATTTTTGGACAGAAGCTGATATTCCTCCTTTGCTTACTTCCCATTTCATGGTCAAAAAGATAAAAAGCCTCCGTCTTAATGCAAATAGCAGCCGTTTCAGCGCGTAATAAAAACTTTGCACGAGCTAAACAAGAGAATGGTTCTAGAGAATGTGTGGGGGAAAAAATCTCTGCAACAGCATTTGGATGATGGATCACTATCAGCCAGTAAAACTCTCATTGGGGATTAACGGCTGGGTGAGGCGGGTTTCATCACAGGATTTCATAAACAAACACACCAACAAGACTATACACGCTCAAACTGGATTTGAGCTTGATCCCACAGAGTGTAAAACTGCCGGCGCTCAAAGTGTCGAGCACAATTCTCTCACAGTGGAATTAATTCTGTGGTTGTCTGCAGACAGAACGACACCCACACACCGTCCAGTTTTTGACATGATTAATCACTTATCGCTCTGATACTTTGAACTCTTTGAAGGTCAAACAACCAATAACCCGATCATCTAGTTTGACTTAACAGCAATACACTTGAAATTGTGAATAGCTTTTATTTCTGTCTCAACTAACCGGGGTGTATTTGGCTGAAGACTCTGTTTAAATCATTTTCCAGCTTTACTGTTACGAACTGGACAAACTTTGGCACGTTAAGCTGTGTGGAGGAACTTTGGTCACACAGGAAGTGGATTTCACAGCCTGCGTAAATTAGTTCTGGGTGTCAAACAGAAACTTGTCGATGGTGTAAACATCAAAATAGCCTCGAACGCTTTATATAGCCACAAACATATCAAAAGACAACATTATTTATATATAATCACAACAATGCCAAATTTCCTCCATGAAGTGGGTGTAAATGCTGCCTCACCGCTTCTCAGGGTGCGGGAGGTTTCTGCAGCGCCTCAGCCAGCTGAATGTAAATCTGTCCTTATACATAATCATTTTATTTACCCTAGTTTAAAGTTTTGGACGTGCATTAGTGTTACACATGAAACTAATTTTATTTTTTAAGATCCAAATAAATAATTCCCACTAAAAGTTTTACTTTTGCTGAGCCTGATGATGAGTACCTTACCACTGCCCTGCTGTGGTCGTAGCTGTCTCTTTAATGCTGTGGCCGTTTCAGGTCATTCATTCATTTAGGCAAATCAATAAGCAGGCGTACTTTATGGAAATGTGTTTTTTTCCCATTCTTTTTGCATCAGTATGAGTTACCTTGATGTGACAGGTGGAAAACAGACACTTTGGTTGTTTTTTTATTCATTTTCAGCTACACTATGTAACTACATGTATGCAGACAATTCTTTTATCCAACTGTAAAGCTAAAAGCATGAACACGGTGAACTCCTGACGAGTATATGTGAGTAAATGATGACATTGATGGAAAAGTACTGTGGATTTACAGGTCTGATCGAGGAAAGGAGACAAGGAAGCGAGAATTAGTTTTATTCTTCACTGATGGAGAAGCTTGCACTGATTCTGATATTTACACAAACTTTAAAGAAGGAGTGATGGAGTTGATCAGATCAGCAGGTGTGCCAGAGCAAGAAGCAGTGAGGCCGTTTTCTGTTTACGGCCTAAATCTGCTGACGAGCATCACGCTGGAAGGTTTCTCTGTAAACTTAAAAACATAGTAATTAATATGGGATTTAAATTGGATTAATTTTATTAGTAGCAATTAGAACATTTTATTTTATTATCATCAGTGATAAATCAATGATCCTCTTTTTGTTGATTTTTAATTTCAATTTCATTAAAAGGTATTTTACATTTATAGGTTTCTAGTTACTGACACTTTATATTTTATTTCTGCTAAATACAAATTTAATGGTGAAAAAATGTCATTATTTAAATCTTTTTTAAAAAGTACTGCTTTATTAAAATATGGATACTGACTTTGATCGAGTATTTCAAGAAAGCTCAAAGTAGCTCAGCAATAATTGACCAACGGCAGCTGACCTGAACCAATGTGTCCCCAAATTCTACCACCTGACAAGTTTCCCAGAAATGTAGTGAGAGATTAAAGCAGGGAAGAAGAAAATGCAGCTCTCCCATCTCCAGTTCCCTAAGGAAGCATTATTAAAACACTCACTTCCACCGGAGGAGAAAGAGAGGGAGAGAGGAAGAGCAGAAGGGAAGACAAGAAAGTGAGAGAAAAGGACTGTGGGGAAGAATAAAAAGGGTCAAACACAAAGGGGAGTAAAAAAGAAAGGAGAGGGGATCCCCCGCTGGACAGAGTAAAAACAAATTAAAAGAGCCCTTATAAAACACAGATGCTGCAAAGAAAATAAACTTCACGAGATTTACTGTTTTGCAAAGGAATCGGAAGACCGGTGGAAAAGCCATCAGTCAGGACGCTTTGTTTCTCCTCCTTCCTCCTTTCGTTCTCTCTCAGGTAATGTTGCTGAGGTATCTATCTCCTCGGTTTCCCCTTTCCCCCTCTCTCTCTTTTCTCTTTGTACAGTGATCTCGCTCGTCTGCTATTTTCAGTCAGAGTTAAGAGTCGAGGTCAGGGCGGCCTGTGTGAAAATGGCTTCCTGCCCGGTCTCCAGCTCCCAAACCGCAAGCTAACGGGGGGCTTTTATTAACGGCCCTATTTGGGAAAATTTTTTGAACATTTTGTATTTTTATTGAAGTTTCTCATGTCAGGAAGCTTAGAAAAACAGACACTCGACAAGAGCAAAACTAGAAAAAAAAATGCCCGAACACGATTTTTTTCTTTCTTAAATTCCACTGAAAAAACACCAGAGGTAAAAAAAAAAAGAAAAAGAAAGAAGAAGCGAGGCTTTTAGTGTCAGACATGCTCCGTACGGCCGAGGAGCAGTTTGTTCAGAGCTTAGAGCAGTCGGTTCTGTAACGAAGAGGGAAAAAAGCAGCAGGCGGGAGGGGAAAAAACCAACAAAAAACACAGAAACACAGAAGCGGAACGTGTCCACGTCTAACAACACATATGCGCATTTCTATCTAACAACTATCAGGTGAAAGGAATGCACACAAATACAAAAACACACACAAACAGCACCCTGAAATCAGATCCGCAAGTTTACAGCATGTCAGTATTTACAAGGCTTCATCAGACGGGACTGAGTCGCCAGCAAGAGGAGCTGAGTGGGGGGGGTTACACGGCTCCGGTGGATCGGATGACACCCCACACTTCAACCATATGCGTGTGTGTTTGAGTGTGTATCTATCATCTGATTCGGGTGAAGGAGCCAGCAAAGATGGGATGGGTTAGACGTTAGAGAAACCAGAGCGAGGTTTGTAAGGTGTCGCGCTGCACAGGAAAAGCAAACATCTCCGTTAGACGAGAAAGAATTTGACTGAATGCTGAAAAATCTGCAACAAATTAACTAATTTAGCAACAACAATCAAAGCAGTGTGAAGAGTATGAACCTAAAATTGTGCTTTTTGTAAGTAAAACTTTTTGTATTATTTTAATAATAAATAATAATAATAATAATAATATAATAATAATAAAATAATAGGCGTGTTTCCGTCAGGCCAAAATGGTTTTAAATCAAATTTTTTTGCAAGCAAAAAACGATCGAAAAATAAAATCAGATGCAAAAAAATATTCACCTTTGTGTGTGGCCAGGTATTAAGATACACTTTCAGTATGTATTCCAACAGTTGCTCCAAAAATAAATAAATAAACACATAAATAAATAAATACAACTGTGTTAGCGTACGTGATTAAAAACAGATCAGCCCGCAGCTGAATGAGGAAAAGCTGACCTTCCTGGTCAGAGAGGAGACTGGCTGCGTCCGTCACTCTGTCTGCCTCTCCTTTTATAACCCCGCGGTCCAAAGGAGAGGAAACAATAAGACAGACAGAGAGGAGATAATGAGACGTCTGCATTACTGTGACAGCCGCCTCGCGCTGCATTCACGAGCCAATGGAAGAAACTCGTGAAGTCCAGCGAAAACGATTAACATATCCTCGCCATCGTCGTGTTTTCATTCCTGCAGAGTTCAGTCTCCTCTCTTCTTGAAGGAGGTTGGTATTTTAATTATTTTGTCAAAGCGGTGCCTGTCTTTTTTCGTCTGCACTAACGGACCAGCATCACCTACAGCAGTTAAACACACGCAAACAGAAACGTCGCGGACGTGTTTTTCTCCCCATCTCGTGCTGATTGGCTTTTTTTGCGGTTCTGCCGGTAACAACCTGCAGGCCGCTATGATCCGGGTTCAGCAGGCAGAATTTTGACTTCCCAGTCTAAATAAACAGCACGTCAAAAACACTTAGTCCACGAGCAAACAACGAATCTAAGGTCAAAGCAGGGAAAGGTTTCTTTCAGGTTAATACACGCTTCTTTATTTTTAAGACGCGGCGTTGCTCGTGCACCTTTAAATTCAAATCAGCTTGGTTTGAATTATGAAGAAAAAGAATCTGAGAGACATTTTTTAGCAGCAACAGCATGTTTGACATTTTATTTAATGCATATTTTACACGGGTACACACCCTGCATTAAAAAGATGACCGAGCAGAAACGTTTTGAAGGATTTAAGCTTCCTAATTCATATAGAAATGATTTTTAAGCATAAGGATCCAAGTGCTGCACAGAACAAAAGCAGGATGTAAAATCTATCGATTTGTGTGACAATGGACGGCTTTGGCTTTTCAGAGCGTGTGCTGTTCACATGGCAGGCAATAAGCTGTAAGCCACAAGTGCTGCCTGTGTGTAATGGCAAGCCAGCTTTATTTCTTTATCTCTACCTTACAATTTTGCAAATCAAATAATGATGAGTGCAGCCAGTGACGAGAGGGTTAGTGGCTGCGGAGGCTGAGTTATTAGGGTTCCTATAAAGAGGACAGAGGTCTCTGGCGGAGCCCGAATGCTGGCCAAGATACATATTCCTAGCGCTGTGTATTTTTGGTTGGTTTAAAAGCCTTAAAAGTAGAGGGGAAGGCTAATTTTCAGGGTAAACAGCTTGTTCGATTGCTGTGTGGTTTTACGCTGAGCTCTCCGTTTATTGACTCAAGCCAAGCTGGGCTCTGGCTCCTCCGACGACCGCAGGGAGAATCCCGCCGCCGGAGCCGGCAACAAACACGATCCGCAAACACTAGCTTACCTTTGATGGCACACGACTGTTAAATCAAATGCACTGAGTAATGTACAAATCCTCTCGACTGCACGGCAGGTCGAGGGAAAAACGCTTTTAAAAGAACATCTGCTCCTTGTAGGAAGCCATTTGCCAATTCCTATTTCCTGCTGACAAGTAATTTGTCGTTTCAATTATTAAGATCTATACAGTAGGATTTAGAGGTGAAGCTGGTTTCTGTGTCGCCAATAAAAGACGCGAATTATGAAAACAAAGGCCGCTCAGAGAAGAAATAAAGCGTCTTTGCTGTTGTATAAAATATCTCATTTCAAATGTAACTGCGTCTTTCTCATTTTCTAAATATGTTAGAACTGAAAAGGAGAAGAGGTCGAGAAGAGGCCCCACATTCACCGGATAAGTGTTTAGACTTTTAAAAAAACACAACCTACAAAGGAGGGCTGCGAGTTGTTTTAGCTGGAGGAAGTGACCATTCATAAAAAAGGGTCCAGAGAAATTACCCTGCTTTCTCTGTGTTGTTAGATTTGTATCAAGGCGAAATCCTTGCAGCAACAAGTCGGGCTTTACGAGTCCTTTCCTCTCTGTGCGGCTCTTTGCGGAGCACGGCCTGCCTGCTCTGCTCCTCCCTCTGCAGACAATCCTGACCACACAGCGCCACACGGAGGATCATTGTGGTAATAAAATAGTCCACTTGAAATAATTAACAGCTTCTTCACCTCTATAATCCTTTTATTATTCACCTGTTCAAAAGTTTATTCTGTCTTATTCTTCCCAAATTCTTCAATGACTCTGATCTATTTCCAACTTTCAGCTGAGACACAGAAGCACGACACAAATGTCTCAGGATAAAGAACAGGAAGTAACGTTGCTGTCATTGATAAAATGTCAGAGCTACAGTGCATCCTTGTGTTGTTGTTGTGTGTACAAAAAAATGTAGGACAAGGTCAAAGAAAGGTAAGAAACTGATAAACTCGGCTGTCAACCACGCCACAGCGAGGTCACAGACGCATGCAGACGCACAATTTTATTACTTTTGCTGACCCAGTGAACCTAAAATTATTTTTTATGTCCACTCTACAAAGTTACTGGAAAGTTTTAAATGTCAACAGATATTATTTCTGCTGGAGAACTTTTTTTTCATACATTTGAAAAGTACAAAGTAAAATCTGTCCCCTCCACCAGTTATTTCATTTATAAAAGTTTAATATGGTTCATCATGTTCTTTTGTACATCACTATGTTTAATTTAAAAAATGAACATGAGTTTCAATATAATCCAATAAAAAATTATGGCTGGTTATAAGCTGATGTTGTAGACACTGTGACAAATCAGTGAGAACTGATGATGAATAAATGTAACAAGTTTAAGTTTTTCACTTTAGGCATCAAACAGACTGACTGATGAAAATCTAAAAACACTTTTTGGAGTGTTACAGGGGACAAGAGATAGTTAGGGTTAGGTGTCCACTCATTTGTGAGGTCGGACATGCATCAGCTAAATATCGCTGATATCTGGGTGAGGTCAGTAGCCATGGAGATGGTATAACTACATCAGAGAGTAAATTAAAAAAAATAAAATAAAATAATAAAAGTTTAATATGGTTCATCATGTTCTTTGTACATCACTATGTTTAATTTAAAAAATGAACATGAGTTTCAATATAATCCAATGAAAAAATTATGGCTGGTTATAAGCTGATGTTGTAGAGCAGGGGTGTCAAACTCAAATACACAGTGGGCCAAAATTCAAAACTGGAACAAAGTCGCGGGCTAACGTTAATATTTACTGGAAAAAAATCTTCCTCCAGATTTAAGAATGAATCTTTTCTTATGGACTCAAACAAGTTTTGCTGAAAAACTGAATATGGAACAAGCAAAGCTTAATACTAAACAATATATATATTAGCTGTATAATAGCAGTAGGCCAGCTCTGATAGTAATTTAGTATTGGCTTCGCGGGCCAAATGTAACTAGGCTGCGGGCCAAATTTGGCAAGTTTGACACCTATGTTGTAGACAATGTAACAAATCAGTGAGAACTGATGATGAATAAATGTAACAAGTTCAAGTCTTTCATTTTAGGCATCAAACAGACTGATAAAAATCTAAAAACACTTTTTGGATTGTTATAGGGACAGAGCAGGGTTAGCATATCTGCTGCAATATATTTGACCATCGTTTTACTACACGTGAGAATGAACTGCACCAAATGGCTGGAAAGTATGTGTCCACTCATTTGTGAGGTTGGACATGCGTCAGCTAAATATCGCTGATATCTGGGTGAGGTCAGCAGCCATGGAGATGGTATAGATGGTATAACCACATCAGAGAGTAAATAAAAAAATAAAATAAAAATCTGAAATGGCATGCATGTGGTCCCTTTGCAAATGCTGGCTAGCTCAGCCTCAGGCCGGACTCCGATCCAAGGCGGACAGCTCATTATGATGACTAAAGTCTGGACAAGTAATCCATCCGACTGGTTCGTGCAGTTTACACGTTACTGAAATTAAAATCCGACCTCCTCTGTTAAAGCCATCTATCGTATCTTACCAAACTTTCTAGATTTTCTGTCTGTACGCTGCGACTGTTTGACTTAAGGTAAACTACGCTGTTAAAAACAAGGTCAGCGCGAGGCCGTGCACATACGTGTCACACGCCAGCAGTTATGAGGTAATGTTTCCTTGGCATCGGCTTCAGCAGAGCGTTGGTGTTTTTCACCACGGGACGATGACTGACGAAGGGGAGCGCTGGAGGAGGAGGAGGGCGAGATAAAACAAAAGTCCAAACCCAAATAAGCAACCCGTCAGCCTCTAATAGCAGAAAGGAAGTGTCCCTTTATCAACAAGTGAATTAACAGTTTCCCGTCACACCTTGTTTTTCGCCTCCCCCTCTTTCTCTGAACCAGCGCCAGGGCCCAGATGGCCCTATGATCGGACCACCGGGGCTCCTGCTTTGCGGGGAAACAAATCTGCTGCACTGACTAATAGCCCTGTGTTGATGTTTTATGGTTGGGAAGTGTATTACTGGTGCTATGTATACAATGAAAGGCACCCAAGCATGTGAAAAAATGCACACCGAGTCATAACTGTCATAAACATGTTGCAGAGAAGGGGAAAGCCGGGACGTTTCACAGCATTTCATGTGGACGGTAGAAAAACGGACCCTCGGTCAGCAGATAAACCTCCTCTCTAGGTATTGCTCAGAACTACGGCGCAGTAAAAATATGAAGTCAAAGCAAACCAAAAATCAAAGAGGGTTTTTAGATTATTATGATCAAGCTGCTTTTTTCCCTCCACACGCTGCTGTATTATACAGTACTGCGGTTGGAGCTGAAAGACATCTGAATAATAAAACGTCTGCAGTGGCTGCCATGTGCCTGGTATAGCCTCAATAACCTCTGCCCTGTGCACAGAATATGCACTTACTAATCTAGCCTTGTATGAGCCGCGCCGCAGACAAACCACACTTTTACAGCATGGGACGCTCACATTATGGGTCATCACCTCAAATGACAATACATCGATCGCACAGAGGACAGGCTTTGGGGAGAGAAAAGTACTGTACACACGGACATAAATAGCCATTTCAGATTTTAACAGTGACAAGAAGCCGGCCAATTGCAGGCTCTATTTTTAGGTGTGCCGGTGGCCTGAGGCTGGCAGCTTTGAGAAGGATGTGTACTTTTCTACAGTTCCTTCCCAAAAATCAACGCTGTCCTCGCTGGCGACAATCACAGGGCAGCTGTTGTGGCTAGGTGGCCCGGCCCCAGCTCGCCTCACCCTGCTGCTTTGTGCCAGCCTAAGAAAAACGTCTTTGCTACCCAAAATTCACACCCAGCCTGCAAAAACAAGCCGGAAGGTAAACGCAAAAGCAAATGCGACTCGATGTGTTTGCATCCGGTGAGAATTATGGAGTTTTATCAACGCTGGTGGCGGTAGGGGCTGGGTTTCTAAATTTACATGAGGCAGGATGCCTCGGAGCCAATTTATCTTCAAAAAAAACAAAAACAGACGGACAGAGAAAGACAGAGAGACCTAAATGACCTTCCTCCACAGGTCACAGCTGATAATGGATCACTGAAATAGGCACTTTTTGGCAATTCTTAAATTGATGTCATGTCAAACCCGACCAACCTTTTAAACATTACAGTTAAGTCAAACTTTCTCCAAAGGGAAAAAGCGGCTCATTTTTATATATCTTACCACAGGTATCTCTTTTTCAGATGTACACACACACCTAGACACGCACACACACAGTTAGGCATCCCTGTGTGGACTAATTGTTGACAGGTGGCCCTAATGTTCTCCTTTGAAACCAAAGTGTGATTTACGAGCACGCTCCCCGAGACCCCGGCTTTCAGCACCGCTACTACAAACTTATCTTTTCCTCCCTGCTCCTGTCGCCTACCCCCTCCCACTTTTATTCCTTCTGCTCTATCTCTTCTTCATTTTTCCTCAATTGCACCTCATTACTTTGCTAAGTCACTTTCACCTCCGAGCCCACTTTGATGTTTCTCTGCTTCTCTGTCTCTCGTCGCAGCACAGCAGTGACTCTCCAGACATCCTTTTAATGTTTGATGAACTATTTTTCACACCGTGGAGGAATGTGTCCATGCATGTACGTGTGTGTGTGTGTGTGTGTGTGTGTGGCGGGGGGTTGGGGAGCTACACGAGGAAGACAGGAAGGACAAAGAAAGCAAGGGCACAGTCACTCAGGAGACCCTGAAACCTCATGTGCCAGTCCAGCATCTTCGATCAACTATTTGAAGACTTTTGGGCGGCACAGTGCTGGGCGTAGGATGAGAAACATGGATCATCTATAATATTTATGGCAATTATTGCTATTATTCAGAAAAATAGCCTGTGTTCAATATTGTGAAACACCTAAACATTTAATGGATTTCATTATAACGACGCTAAACCCTCCAAATATTTATTCGGTCTTTTAGCAGTCCAGCCGATTGACCTCGAGCAGTAATCTGCTACAGTGCCCAACAAACTCAAACACATTTTCATTTACAAAATAAACTTCATAAACTGTGATTCCTCATTCGTTTGAAACTGTCCACCTCAAAATTTGGGTATTTTCATGCAATAAACATGGCTGACAGTGTAAGTCTCTATAGGTAATTTTCCTTTTTATAACCAGATACAGTTAGATCTGCATGTTCTCCCCATGTCTGCATGTCTGGGTACTCTGGTTTTACAGTTTACAGCATTGCAAAGGCTGTGGCTGCTTTTACTCTCAACTGCTGTTACGACCCGGCTCAAAAGCCCAGCATCAATATGGAGACTAACACCAGACTTCATTTAAGACAAAGACTGGTGTGCCTTCCCAGAGAGCCTTTATCCACACCTCCCCAGGTGTGGCCAATTAGCAACAGCTGGACGCTCTTGCATTGCCACTTTGAGGGGCGTAACAATCGGATACTGACATAAGAATTTGAACAGCTTTGTTTGGCTTCTAATTAATAATGGATTGGATTTATAAAGCGCTTTTCAAGGCACCCAAAGCCTTGAAAAGTTTCATTTCAGTTTCAGTTTCATTTTCAAATACGTGTTTTTAAACTGTGTATAATTTGCACAAACAAGCAGACGAAGGTAAAAGACTGAGACCAGACTATGGTGTCACATTTCTGCCGTATGTGAGTATCCAAGTAGTCCAGTGATGGGAATCGGTGCCTCCACAGCAGCGACCGTTAATATGGTATGAAACAGTGTTTACGTCGATGCCACAGTGTAACGCACGGAGGGTGCGATTGCACTCAGAGTGACCAATCTAAGCAGACGAGCAGCCGTGCCTCGTGAACCACAGCAGGAAAAAGAGAACAGCATCGAATCAACTGAACTCAGAAGTATAAGGCTTGTAATGCCTCTGGGTTAAACAGATGTTTCATATCGACAGTTCAAATAAGTGAACGAAAAAACACCGCAACAACATCCACTGAGCTAATAACATCCAGCAAAAGATAAAGTGAAGTGAAGCGAGTTCATCTGATATGGCGTTGGGAATACATCAGATAGAAACAAAAAGCCTGGTCACAGGATACAGTGAGAAAATTGTTAGATATGATAAGACACAATTTTAAATATTTATCTTCCAACTGCAAGATGTTAGGTTCAAACAACACTGACCATCTAAATATTTTACTTCAGCACATTAACACTTTTCGCTGGAACACAACATGGGATAAATAACAGTGTGTACATATCCAAAGGAGGACACTGCTCTGTGGAATAGATCACACATCTGCTCGCGTGACCTTCACTTTTAAAGTTAATGAACTGCTCGTTACAGCGTTTTAAAGTTTAGGAGCTTGTTTCCACGGCAGTAAGATGAAAACGTCACGAAAAAACATGACTTAAGTTTTCAAACCTCTTCTACTAAACATGCAGAATTACCCACCAATCGATTCCCACTCATGTGGTTCTCTGAAGTGTTTATCAAGTTATCCACCCGCTACCGGCAGCAGCACGTTTATCAAAGCTCAGCGATATTCCAGGAAGACCGTGACTCGTAGAAACTGTGATAATTTACTCCCAGTAACACCTTTGGGGTCAAACAGTGCAGGTTACACAAAGTCTGTGTTTATCAGTCAGAAAGGTACACACAGCTCGTGTGAGTGGCCTGCAATAGTGTTTGACAAACAAGGGAGACAAGGTTGTGGCAGAGTCCCTGGAAAAGTGGCTCTTGTGACAACCAGTCACTGGAAACACAAACACACATGCACACAGACACACACAGACTCCACTGCAGCAATCTCTAACCTGAAGTAACACTCCATTTAGCTCACCATTTTTATATCGCCGCACAATCACGACAAGACGGAGAGATGCTTGCTGAAAAAGAGCGACTGTCGTGCTCACAGTCGTCACGTGGACAGAAACACATCTCTAGGTGAAGGCAAAGGTTGCCCCCTCTCTGCTGAACGTGTTAGAGGGTGCCGTATGTACGCAGTAACTGTGTCGTCACCTAACGTGCGCTGTCCTAGGAATGTCACCAACTGTTGCGTTAATGGAGGCCACAGCTACTGTGATTGGCCTGCTCAGTACAGTTGTTTCCTCTCATGCATTTCTGCTGCAGTTTGCAAAAGGAACTGTGAGAGAAAAATAACTGTTGCCTCAAATATAAGGAACAACAATCATACCCTCAATACAAGGACTCGGAGACAACAGCAGATTCCTGGTTGGAGATTTCACGTCTGAAGAAACAACATACAGATTTGCCTACGAAGAAAAAACGTGACCACAACAAAGTGTGGAGGACCCAGTACTGCATTTGTTTCTATTATGGCTAGAACAGCATATAACACCAGGCCACAGCCACAAGGTAATTAACACATAAAACACCACCCACAAGTAGGGATGCAACGATACCAATTTTTTCAAACCGATACGATACCGATACTTGGATCTGAGTACTTGCCGATACAGAGTACAAAAAACGATACTTCTACCACACACACACACACACACACAAATACAATTAATTGGAAGACAGGTTTTATTATATTCTCTGCCGATAAAAAATAAATCTTAATAAAAATGACCACAAAAAAATTTCAAGTGAAAAATAAGCACTTCTGTTAAATTATTGAGTCTCCACATTGTAATTTTACAAAATATCACTGAACTATTGGCACTGTCTCGAGCTTTCAGAATAATAAATAAACACTTCTGTTTGGAATAAAATAAATACAAATTAGGTTTGAGAATAAATTAAACAAACCAAAATAAATTAAATAAATTATTGCACAGTGTCCATATTGTAAACAAACAAACAAAATAATTATTATTAAATAAATAAATAATAAAATATAAAAAATTATTAAATAAATAATAAATAAAATAATAATTGGCCCCCTAGTGGCCAATCTAAAAAACTACAACAGAAATGACAAGCCACCCTCTGATTAATGAAATAAGTTGGTATCGGTTCATGGTATCGGTTAACTTTTACGAGTATGAGTACACACACATTTTACAGTATCGGCCCCGATACCCAATACCAGTATCGGTATCGGTGCATCCCTACCCACAAGTATAAATGCTGGGAACGCCATTGGCCACTTGGTTAGGTTATATCTTAGATTATACAAAGATTCTCTGCAGAAGTCGACAACAGTGTAAGTAAGTAACACTAACGTGGCCGCTAAGGCATTACTAACAAAAGCTGCTGTTTGTAAACTATGTTGTTGATGTAATTGTCAACTGATCATTAAGGTCAAGGTCAAATTTATTTATATAGCACATTTCAAACATCCGATGCTGCACAAAGTGCTTAACAATATAAAAATGGTATTAAAAAGCAACAATGTAATACAATAATAACAATAAAAAACAATAATAATAACTAAACTAATTCAAATAAGACCAAAATGCTTGGGTCATAGTGTGTTAAAAGCCAGGGCATAGAAATGCGTTAAAAACAGTCGAACTGAAGCATTTGAATATGTTCGTCTGAAACAGGTCTGTGTTGTCTCAGTGGAACTTCCTGTATAAATAAAGGTTCAATAAATCAAAATTAAAAAGGAAAACAGGTAATTTAAGTCATTTATGGTGTAAACACATTACACACTGGTTTCAGCACTCGGTGTGTGAGGATGTAACTGCACCAAAACTTCATGGGTCAGTATGTACCTTATTTTTGAAGTTGCGAAAAGTAAATGAGTAAACTAACAGAATCATGTTTTTGGATTTCCTGTTAACTTATATAAACTCTCTATGACGTTTGCTGCCCGATTAAATTATTCTCAAAAATCGGGGCTGGAAAAAAACCCTCATAGAGAGTCTAATGAACTTTCAGGGCTAAATTTCCAAGTATATCACAGCTGGTAAACAGTGTTGGGTGGAATCCGTGGTCTGTTCTCAGGACGTGAATGTGTCGACATAACCAGACTAGATGAGAATTACTGTTTAGTTTACAGAGATTACAGAAGTGAGGAAGCTGCTTGTCATCTAGTTGTGGAACAATCATGTATTACATCATGACTAACACATTTATTACTCGCTAATATACAGAGTGAATCAAAAAGAATAATCCAGTTTTAAAAAGCTCTATTTTTTAAGAAATGGACACAGAAGCCAAGTAAGTAATTTTTGAAACACGTGGCTGAGTGTTCACAGGTGCTCAGTGTGTGCCCTCTGGAAGCGGCATGTGTCCACACAATACTCACACCCGTCTGAGCATGTCAGGAGTCACAGCTGTTGCTATGCTACCAACCGGCAACCACTTAAAACTCCTAAATCTGCTCTTTCTAACAGTTTTCATTGTTAGCAGTGAACGGCTGTGTAATTAAAGCACTTTGAAGTTGGATGAATGAAACGCTCTGCTGCTCAGCATCATTATCAAATCCTGTGGAGATCCAAAATTGAAACTTGTACACCCAATTCTTGTTTTTTAAAGTGATTAAAGATATATACAATCATTTCCCTTTAAAAACAAACAAAGAAACGACTGTGTGGATGTATACTTCTGACCACAACTCTACTGCTGAGACGCCAACTTGGACTTCTAAAACTGAAACATCAATAAGCGTCTCACTTCTTCACCCTCCCAGCTCCTTACCATGTAATGGAGACCCTGAGGGGCTGCTGGACAGGCCTGGTATGGGGCTACAGCGCCCACCGATGCCTCCTCCACCTAAGATGCAGCCACTTCCTGCAAGACTTCCTGCTCCTCCTCCTAAAGCAGCTGCCCTGTTCAGCTCCTGTTCAATCTCCTCCAATCCAGCGCTCTTTTGAAAGCGCGACATCCGGTTTACCACACGTGGGGACATGTGAGTCCGGGCACACGGTGCACCACCGTAGGGGTTGATGGGAAATACATGTGTGGTGCCGCGGAGGGTGCTGACGGCTACCCAGCGACTGTCCTGGCTGAAACACATGTCCTGTACCTGGATCCAGACAGGAGAAAAAGATCACAGACAAAAAACAGAGCAGGTAAATGTCACACCGTAAGCATAAGTGGTGGAAATGTTGACACATACCACATAAAACATGATTTCTTTCTTTCTGAAAATTCCATTAAAGTGTAGAGGCTGGTCGACGTGTAAAAACAGGACATAATGTTTTTGTGTTAGTCTAAACCAGGGGTTGGCAACCTGCGGCTCTTTAGTCCTTATACTGCAGCTCCGAGGGGTTTGGGAAAATAAATTACAAGTATTTACCTAAAGTGTATTTTTTGTATTAGTTCTTTTAATTTAGTTCTAAATTGAAAGATTATTGTGATATTTAAATATAAAAATCAAATTATATTTTATTATTTTTCGTCGCTCAAAATAAGCGTCACACTCGCGGAAGCCGGTATACCCGCCGAAACGCCGTGCATTTACCGAGACTTTCAACCCCAGATAGGCCAATTATGGATCTTCGGATCCACATCACGTCAGCAGCTGTTCTCGACTGTGAACTATGTTAAAACAAACACCGCTCACGCCTCACAGACGACAGCTTACAGTCCTGCGTAAAGATGAAAGTGACTTCACTGTGCGCAGAGGTTCAGGAGCAGAAGTCTTATTGTAAACATATCACAGCAGACCCGACGATGTTTGCATGAACACGCTTTTCAGCTTCTCTTTATTGACCACTTTTCACGTTGCTGTGCGCACACAGCCGGCTGTAGCTTTTCAGCTCACAGCCCGACAACACAACAGCAAAGAGAGCAGGCGGCGAGGCGTGATTGCGGGTGCAGCTCAGGTGCATCCGCCTCCCCTGCAGCAGCACTGCAGACCACGCCCCCCACACACATTTACCATGTAAAATAAATATAAGTAAATAAATAAATATTTATGCAGAATTTTGCAAATATTTAGTAGCATAGTGCTTTTTTCCAATTATTTGTTAAAATTCAGGTCAAGGCTCTGCTATGCTCCAAAGGCGATATAAGGGTATCGGTACACAACAGTTTTTCTTTGCTACATGGATCATTTTCCTTTTTGTTATATTTCTTTAAGAGTTCAAAATGTGTTCATTACATAAATAAAATGTAATTTTCTCTGTAACTTCATGGATTTCATAAGCAACACACCTTAGTTGTTCACACAAAGCATAAAGGTAAAAAACAATATATACAGTGTTATCTTCATTTTAGATTTCAAAAAGTATTTGCGGCTCCCAGTGTTTTCTTTTGCGTGGAAACCGGGTCCAAGTGGCTCTATGGGTGTTAAAGGTTGCAGACCCCTGGTCTAAACCATCTCACATCCTCAGGGATCAGTCATTGGGCATCTTTTCTCTGTACCTGCAGCCCCTCAGTTTCATTCTTAGAAGCCACTTCTATGTGGATGATCCTCAGGTGTATACGCTCCGAAAACAGAATGATGCCTACTCCATACAAACTACATACTGAGTGACTTGAGAAACTAAGTATTCGGAGGGCTGTAAACCTCCTAGATTTTTGGTCCTAATATCACTGGTGGGATGGCTCTGGGACAGTGTGGAAAGCCTACTGTCCCAAACTTGAGTTTGCAGTGGACCTTGATTTCAGATTTGCTGGTCAGAGAAGGTACAGTGTTGAAATGAAGCTTCTTTCAGCTGTTGGCAAAGACAAAAAGCTTTTCCACACTGGCATATTATAATTTGTGCACAATTCAAAACAATCCCATCTGTGAATAGAGAGGCCTGGGCTTCTCTGCTGTCCCTGTGACACAGACCTGTGGCAGAAAGTGGATGGATGGTCTCAAAATAACTTGATGAATGTGTAAAATATATTTACACGCCTGCGTATTTTATTCAGCACAGAAACATGGATGCAAAAGTAAACTACTCCAAAGTGCAACTAACTCTGGGCTATAGTATTAATCGCAGAGATCAAGAGATATGACTGAGATGTCGACTAGCCTGACAGAAACACACAACAGTTTTTGCAAGAGGTGACAATAAGATATGAGATTGTTCGGCGAGAAAATAAATGACCAAGAAAAATGGCATCCTTATTTAGCTGCTCTTCTCCAACACTCAGGGAGCAGACATTCAAGAGAAGATAGGATCTCCCCGAGCACGTCAGACATGCAGGAAACCAGACAAATAGGCTGCATGAGACAATGCAAGCACTGGAGAGTGCGAGAAAATGAAAAGACAAAGAGATAAGGTGACAGACTGATGAAATGATTGTGCGCTGAAACTGCATCTATCACTTGGCATGCCTTTAAAAAAATAAAATAATAATAATACATATATATTATATCTATATGGCAGGCTGGAGAGTGTAGATCCAGGAGAAAGTTTACAAGAGGAATGCCTGACTCCTCAGTCGGCCAGCAAAGAGAAAGCTCTGTCCCTCCAGGCCTTTCTAATCTTTTGCCAGGTCAGACGAGGTAATTGTCCCCAGCAATGACAGTTAATGGGGCATCCTCTGCATACCAGACAGTTACTTTACTTTACAAAGATGACTGAAAGAGGAGGGCTGACCTCTGCTGTAGCTTAGAAGAGATGACTCAGAGATGAGAAAGGGCTACTTTGTGTGTGTTGTAATTGGTCATAATAGACCTGTCAGGGCTCCAACAGTAAATGGGTCCTGGATATCATGGCCAAATCCATTTCGATCAGGTGGGGGATTACCTGAAGGGTGGCTATAATTGTACTTTCATGGTGTGACAACCATCCACATATCAAACATTTGTGTCAAATGTTATCTCAAAAAGGTGGAATGCATCTGCTTTCAGTCACATGCGAGGGCTGATGTGGAGGTAGCACATTCCTGAAAGACTGGATAGCTCTCCTTGTATTTTCCCAACAAAGTACTCGATGACATGTGTGACAGTCAGAAGATGATAAGACGAGTTTAATGCCTTTGTTTTTCTTTTTAAATCAGCCACACCAGGTAGTGAAGATTAAGCACCTCAGCTGACCTGAGAACAAGTCTGAAAGAATGACGAGAATGTGACAAAGATGTGACGAGATAAACACATGGAGGCGTGAGATGGACGATTAACGAGGGTTTATGCGGTTGTTAGCATTGGACGCCTCATCCTTCTCACTTTGACTGACTAACTACGATCACAAAAGTTACATAACAGGCCTCTGTTTGTCAATATTGTTACGGCAACCTAATTTGATCTATAACGATGGAAAAGCACTGTTGACTGTGAGCAGAAGCGTAATAGATTTAAACAGATCCATAAGTGTGTAAATGCTTTTAAACAATGTGGATATACTAAATATGGCTGATGTGGGTTTTGAACACAAACGTCTTCTTGGGCCTGGAGCTGCTGCTTTGTGTCAGAACTACAAGTTTAGATCATTTCCACTGCTTCACAAAACATATCACAATATTAAAACAAGATGTTTTTAACATTAAAGTCAGTAAGGCTTTTAAATATTGACATATAATTGGCAAATACTCAAATCACATGTTTGCACAAGAAGCGTGGTTAGGGAAACCTGACAGTCTGTCCCCAAAAACTCCATTTACACAGTGATTAGAATGTAAATAAACACATAAAAATACATTTTACATAATGAAACAATGGAAAGGCAACATGTCAACTGCTAAAACTCTTAAAATCTTTTTTTTAAAATTTGCAATAGTGGCAAAAAATTGAGTTTTGTGCTGCTTAACAAAACATAGTGGAACATCTAAAAACTAAAAATGTTAATATAACTAGTAACATCTTAGTAACATGACTGGATATATATAAATAAAAGTACCCAGAAATGAGGCAGAGAAGGGAGGGTTCACCTCTCTCGTGTGGGCAAATAGATCAGCTGTTTCAAGAATAACATTTCTCAGTATTAAACTGCAAAGAATTTTGCTTTTATTATCTAAGGTACATAACATCGTTCAACCATTCAACGAATCTGGAGAACACAAAGAGGGAAAATTGAAATCAGTATGAAATGCTGTGACCTGAGGGGCCTGAGGGGCGTTAAAAATCAGATCTCTGAAAACCAATATTAGTGAATATGCAGGTTCAAACTACTTTATGCAAGTTAAGAAAACAGTAAACGGCCAAACTTTAGTCAGGAGAACAACTGAGATCATTCATCCACAATACGAGGTTAGTTATTAATATACTGCAACAACGTAACAAACAGAACAGCTGCGAGAGAATACAACATTAATGAATCAATGTTACGGAAGTGGAGGAAGCGCAGTTTTTGGCTTTCCCCATATTTCAAAAGTGCTTCATCTCTTTGCTATGACTGTCACCCGACATAATTTGCAGATGATAATGGTTGTAGCCGACCAAAACAGGCGCAGCTTGATGACATCATCAACATGCGCTACCACTCTATCGTTGGCCAAATTTATATCGTTTCTATCGCCCACCCCTAAGGGTGACCCAACCAGTTATTAGGTGTAGGTGACAATCACCTTTTCACACAGGGCCATTTAGGATTGGATTCTTTTCCCCTAATAATCAACACCTTCATTTACAAACTGCATTTTGTGTTTACTTGTGTTATCTTTATCTAATATTTAAATTTGTTTGATGATCTGAAACATTTAAGTGTGACAAAAATATAAAAAATAGAAAATTGGGAAGGGGGAAAACACTTTTTCAGACACAGTAAATCAGACCTTCCCAAAGTGTGGGGCCCACCCCCTAGGGGGGGCGCAGAGCCATGGCAGGGGGGGCGCGGGATGAAAAGGGGTGTGGGGGGGGAACAAAACGCTTGGACACTGCTAGCACGGGCACCTACAGAAACGCAAAGCAGGAGATGAAGCATCGCTGAATATGTTTCCAAACCAACTTCATTCTGAGCCAAAGACTAGAAAATATGGTGAAGCAAATCTTCCCTTTGGCTTCACCTGCACAAGTGCTGAGGTAGGTCTCCCTGCAGGATTGGTTTTCCCTTCGTCGGGAGCAGCGCTGGGCTGTTCGAATCACGGACGAACAGTATAATAATGGATTGGATTTATATAGCGCTTTCCAAGGCACCCAAAGCACTTTACAATGCCACTATTCATTCACTCTCACATTCACACACTGGTGGAGGCAGCTACGGTTGTAGCCACAGCTGCCCTGGGGCAGACTGACAGAAGCGAGGCTGCCATATCGCGCCATTTGGCCAACACCAGTAGGCGGTAGGGTAAGGTGTCTTGCCCAAGGACACAACGACCAGGACAGAGAGCCCAGGGATCGAACCGGCGACCTTTTGGTTACAAATACGCTTCCCAACCCCCTGAGACACGGTCGGCCTTAACATTCTTGATTTTTAGTTCACAAACACTTCTTGTAATGACGAACTACTCCTGACATTTTGGAGATATACATACTATACTATACTTTATACAGTAAAGTTACAGCAGGATACAAATAACATCAGGCTGATCCTGCCACGATTTGTTCCCCCGGTTCAAATCTCAAACAAACAGGATCCCACAGCTGTTTATGTTTTTGAACCCATTTTGCACAGAGAGACTTTTTTTAAAAAAATGTTTTGATATCAATGTTGAATATTATTACACAGGAAAAAAACAACTACACATAAAATAATCACAGCGTGACGCCTCTGCCTTTCTAAATGGAGGGACAGTAACTGCGTGTAAAACCTGCAGACAGTCAGATTAACAGTATTTTGTCTCTATCTGCCATTCTGCAGTTCATCTCATGTAAACAATAACGTGGCCACAGCGTGACGTGAAAAAGGCACATACCTTTGACGATGCGTGACGAACTCTGTATTCCTCGTCCACACGTAAACGCAAAAAAGTCTCAGTTTTCGGTGATTCGAAACGCCGTTTCACCAGCAATACCCGTGTAGGTGCGGACGTAGCGTAAAAGAGTTAGTAGTTTATTTTCTTACTACCTGTAATTTATTGCAGTTTACTTGTATTTGCTTGATTGTTTACTAAATGTTTGAGGTGTGAAATAAACCGCAATGATGCAAAATATGGGTGTGTGTGGTTGGAGGGTGTGTCCGTGCGTGTGTGCGTGTACGCGGGGGGGCACAAATATTTTTTTGTAAAACAAAGGGGGGCCCAGCAAAGAAAGTTTGGGAACCACTGCTGTATTAAAGGCTGAAGAAATTGTGTTCTCACAGAGCAGCCTCATTACTGAAGCACAAATTTAAAAAAACTGGACATCAATTGATGCTACAGACTGTTACGTTTAGTAGAAGAGCCTCGTGGCTCTGAGCTCATCCACCTTCTGCTCCGCCTTCAGCCCCTTACAGCTGTTATCAGCGTGCAGGTCTGTTTACCTGGCCTCGGGTCACTGACAGCCAGCCGCATGTTTGGTCGCTGGAGACAGATAAGGCGTCCACCTCCACCTACCTTACTCAAGACTTTATGACTCCCAGTTCTCTGTGTGTGTGTGGTGTGTGTCTGTGTGTTATTGTGGTGATAACCCCTGTCCCAAACACAGGCAGGGGCCGGCATTCAGTGTTTACAAGGGCTTGGATCAAAGCACCCTCAGTGTGCAGCCAGTCAGCAGACCTGACGTTTGGTCATACATTAACTGCAGGCAGGCTGTAGGAGTGTGTGTGCATGTGATGCTGTGTGTTCCCAGTCAATAATCCTGAACTTAACAAGGCCTGAAGTACTTTTGTTGAGCAAGCACTTCTCCTTTCTACTGTAATTAATGAGAAAAAGTCAAACTAAAAATAATCTCGAGAACTACAATCTTTTTTTCTTTTCATTGTTTTATTAAATTAATTACCATATCCCTTTACTTCATTATTATAGACCATACATTTAGTGAAAGTGTCAAAGTGTAGGTGGTGAAAATTAGCTGCCAACAGCTAATATACTGCACAATATGCTCTATTCTCTCCCTAAAGTATTATTAAATGTATGATAGGGATGCAACAATACCAATTTTTTCAAACCAATACGATACCGATACTTGGATCTGACTACTTGCCGATACAGAGTACAAAAAACGATACTTCTACCACACACACACACACACACAAATACAATTAATTGGAAGACAGGTTTTATTATATTCCCTGCCGATAAAAAATAAAATCTTAATAAAAATGACCACAAAAAAATTTCAAGTGAAAAATAAGCACTTCTGTTAAATTATTGCAGAGTCTCCACATTGTAATTTTACAAAATATCACTGAACTATTGGCACTGTCTCGAGCTTTCAGAATAATAAATAAACACTTCTGTTTGGAATAAAATAAATACAAATTAGGTTTGAGAATAAAATAAACTTTTAAATGATTGCAGAGTGTCCATATTGTAAACAAACAAACAAAATAATTATTATTAAATAAATAATAAAATATAAAAAATTATAAAATAAATAATAAATAAAATAATAATTGGCCCCCTAGTGGCCAATCTAAAAAAACTACAACAGAAATGACAAGCCACCCTCTGATTAATGAAATAAGTTGGTATCGGTTCATGGTATCGGTTAACTTTTACGAGTATGAGTACACACACATTTTACAGTATCGGTATCGGTGCATCCCCTGTATGACCACATGTAATAATGTGTCATAACTCAAGATTTTAGCAGAGACATCCTCTTTAATTAAAACTTTCTTTTTTGATAAAGTAATGGTTAGGTTTAAATCTTCAACATGATGCACAGAGTGTTTCTTCACTCACTATGTATCTGTACACAGCTTTGCATTTAATCATTAGTTAAAATGAATCTCTGGCTCTCTTCCTCTGTAAGTCTTTTGTTCTGTCTCCCTTCATCACCAACTGGTCACACAGATAGCCCCCCCTCCCTGAGCCTGGTTCCTGTTAAAAGGGAGTTTTTCCTTCCCACTTTTCACAAACGCTTTCTCACTGGTTGTCTTAATGCTGGGGTTTCTCTGTATTACTGTAGGGTCTTTCCTTACGATATAAAGCAACTTCATGTAACTGTTGTTGTGATTTCGTACTATAAAAACACAATTATGCTAAATTGTATAGAATAACAACACAGGTAACGTTTTAATGCTCTTTAAATGTTGCAGTTCATCGAGGGGGAGGAGCATGTTATTTTCTATAAACTGGATGAATGTTTTTCTTTACCAATCGTGTATTTTTCTCATAAATGTATCTGTTTAAATGGGAATGTGGTTTGGAGGGGGACTGGTCCAAACCTGGATCTCACTCAAACTGGACAGCTGAGGGAAGGGTCGTCTCCTGTCTACTACTGAAAGGAAATGAAGAAACAACTGAGGATAACTAAGTCATTAAATAAATGATAAAAGCTGTGAGTTCAACAGTTAATCTACATTCCTACCCACAATATGGTCATGAAATAGTGATTGTTTCATCTTTGGAGAGACGGAGAGTAGCTCTCAGTTCCGGTGGTCCAGGTATCTCAGTAAGATTATTCTTCACCACCTAGGTTTTATGCTAAAATATATGAGGAGAAAACCCCTGGGCTGAACCAGGACAGCCTGGAAAGTTTATGGTTTTGAGCTGGTAAAATATCCCCTGAGCAGCTAAAGGAGACAGTCAGGGAGAGGAAGGTCCAGCCATCTACGCTAAGACCTTTGCCAACACAGCTCAGCAAGGTAGTAAAAATGAGGCTGATGGATAAATAAATGGAAGGGAGCCGGAGATCGACAGATGGATTGCGGCTGCAGTAATGCAGACGCTGCACCGGTCCGTCGTGGTGAAGAGGGAGCTGAGTGTAAAAGCGAAGCTCTCAATTTACCGGTCGATCTACGTCCCTACCCTCACCTATGGCCACGAGCTGTGGGTAGTGACCGAAAGAACGAGATCGCGGATACAAGCGGCGGAAATGAGCTTCCTCCGAAGGGTGGCTGGCCTCTCCCTTAGAGATAGGGTGAGAGGTTCGGCCATCCGGGAGGGGCTCAGAGTAGAGCCGCTGCTCCACATCGAAAGGAGCCAGCTGAGGTGGTTCGGGCATCTGACAAGGATGCCTCCTGGGTGAGGTGTTCCGGGCATGTCCCACCGGGAGGAGGCCCCGGGGCAGACCCAGGACACGCTGGAGAGATTATATCTCTCGGCTGGCCTGGGAACGCCTTGGTGTTCCCCCGGATAAGCTGGAGGAGGTGGCTGGGGAGAGGGAGGTCTGGGCTTCTTTGCTTAGGCTGCTTCCCCCGCGACCCGGCCTCGGATAAAGCGGATGAAGATGGATGGATGGATAAATAAATGCATTACTTTCTATTGTTGACCTTATGTATCACGCTAATGTTTTTAAAGTTCATGGTCACTATTACACATACTTTTGTTCTATGGAGGGACGAGCAGTAATAAATTGTGTTTTGTTTAAAATGTTTCAGTAACACGTTTGTAATACCGTACCTTTGTTCTTACCCTTTTCTTGGTTTCACCATCTATATTAATCATATTGCAGTGATTTAACAGGAAGAAGTAATAATTATACTTACATGCAAGTGCACAATTTACTACATTTGACTAGAATGTATGTGTATGTGAATCAATACAATCTAAACACTCATTAAACATCTGTACTATTACTCCCAGTGGATGGTTGCAGTGTGCGTGTAGGTTTGAGTCTGTTTCAGACCTTGGCTTCAGTCTCCCCACGATGCAGCGTATAGAGATGGTGAACGGCACTCTGCGACGATGCCCACGGGTGGGTGAGGATCTGGAAGACGTGAAAGTCATGTCCCAGGGTGTCGGCAGTTACCAGCAGCATTCCTACAAAGAACACATAGTCACAGACATCAGGAATCCGTCCGTTAGCCGACTTCACTGTAAGCTGATTCTTTATGTGTGCTCATTTTATCGTGCAGCTGCTTGAATGCATGCCTTTTGTTTGTTTGTTTGTTTGCTAATGTTCAAATATTGTGATATGCATGGTTTAAAATGCATTTCGCGCTACATTTGTGTCATGTAGCAGCGCCTACCTTTTCAACTGGGCCAAACCCTACAGTGATGACACTAATCGAACAAATTAAGCTTTGGGGGTCAATAGTGCTGTATACTCCACAATGATAAGGTTCCCATCCATACAACATAATGTGGTCTGAAGAGGAAAACATTAGGGGTGCAACGATACACAAAATTCACGGTTCGGTTCGGTTCGATACTTTGGTGTCACGGTTCGATATTTTTTCGATACAAAAAAATGTTCATGCTTTTTTAATTTGTCATTTATTAAAAGTATAAATAATTTTAAAAAAATCTATCTGATGGAGAAATCACTCATCTTTGGAAAAGAGAGTTTATTACAGAGAAATGGCTCTTTCCAAAATAAAAGCTATACTATACGCTTCTTCTGGGCTATATTCTCAGCAGCATATTAAACATATCAGGTCCCCATAAGGAGAATCATGTGCTAACGGCTGTCTAAATGACTCGGCTAAAGTTTGTAGCATGCGTGCTTGTTGTTTTTGTCTGCTTCCACTTGTCTTTGCACGAGGATGATGTCGGAGTAAATGTGCAGTCATATTTGTTGTGTTCCCACTAGTGCTGTCAGCGTTAATCTCGTTAAAATGACGTTAACGCCATAACGCTGCAAATCTCCGTTAAGGAGCTACCGCGGATCGCCCCGTGCGTGGGGCTGGACGACGTCAACACGTTAACGAGCTAACTGCGCTAACGCACTAGTTTCCACCAATTGAGCATTGCGTGGCACTTGCGTGGTACTGTTTTACTTTTGTCCATGACGCGCTTACCTTCAGGGTCATACGTCACATGAAAACCAAAATAGTTCCAAACGCCAGATCTGAATGAGGGTGGGGGAGGTTCAATTTGCCATGTTGCAATGAGCTTAGCTTCAGTCTTGCTAGCTTGCGCTGCGCTCAGTGGATCTGCACTCAACAGTGCAGCCTAGGCGGAGTAGTCGAACGCAGATCCACTGAACGCTCAACACAGACAGCATCGTCAGAAGAAAAGTTGATAAAATAAATAAAAAATTCTGTATTGTTCGATACATATGCGTACCGAACCGAAAGCACTGTATGAACGGTTCAATATCTATACGATTATTGTTGCACCCCTAGAAAACATCTATGTTAACCATATGCATATCATCTGGCCTTCTATAGCATACAGAAGATGTGTTTTTTACCGCAATCATCAAACGATCAAAGGCAGTATGATGTCCCATCACTCCACCAGAGACCTTTAGACCTATTACCTGAAGCACTTGTTACATCTTGGTTTTTCTTTGTTTATTTTAATCATTTTAATCAAGATGTTTCAAAATGATACTCCAATTTGTGTAGTGTGTCTAAATGTTGCTAATGGTACACTGACCGACCAAAATATTTCAACCGTATTTTATTCCAGCAGCATACAACCATACAAACTGTGCATGACACATGTTAGACAGCATGAAAGAATTACTGTGCACTTAAAACAAACAAACCAGCCCATTAAACATAGCCAGCTATCATTTGTCACAGTCATAAAATGCAACTTTGCCTTACATGATAGCTCGGTCTGGTAAAAGCACGGCTCGAGTTGTGTGATTCTTCAAGGACAGACGAAACGAGCGTCCATAAAAGAGGGAATCTATGTATTCGAGCATCAGTGCACATTTATGGGCGTGTCTATGCGCATTCAGAATCACCAAAACGCTGAACCACAGCGCAGCACAAGTGTAACCAACACTGACAGGCCCATTCATTTGGTCCTGTTTTATTTGAAGCTCGTCAAACTCCAGAAAGTATAGGTCCAAACCATAAACAACATGCCCAACAAACCACACCAGAACAAACCCAGATCTAAACTGGCTCGTCTACACTGCTTTTCAAATACAATCCAAAACCCATCCCCAGAAACCTTCTGACATGCTACAAACACGGAGATCGAGCAGCAACTCATAATACAACTCATTGATGCAGAGTGTAAAAAATGTCCAAGGCCCTGTCCTTCTGATGACTTCCAGACATAAATAATATTAAAGTAATTAGTATTTTCCTCTCAGTTTTTCCACTTGGAATCTTTTATGTGGAGGCTGCAGTAGGTTTTAATTAGTGGCCGGGCTTTATTGGGTGGCATGTCAAATGTGAAAAGAGGATGTTGGAATGGCATGAGATTAAAAGGATCCAACAACACGTGCGAGGGAGATGGAAAACACTCCCTTTCTGGAAAAAAAAGAAGCCATTTTTGCACATTCAGAGTCGAAGTTTCCCTTGGTCAAGATTTGAAAATTAGTAAAGAAAAAGCACTGCTCGCAGATGATGAAAATCTGGATAAATGATAGGTTCGTGCAGATTATCAGAGGTGGAAGAAAGAAACTCTAACTAAAGCCAAGTGAAGTGTGCATTAAGACAGTGGTTAGCTAGTCATGCCGTATCAGAGCGACCAGAAAGCCAAAAAGCTAAGGCCCAGGGCCTGTAAACTCTTGAAAACCCACGCCCCAAACGAGGTGCCAAGCCACAAGAAGCATTTGCGTCAACTGGGAATAAAGAGAAAGAAGGGCCGGGGCCCTTCTAATTATAGAGTCTGGAAACGGAAGCGCAGGGCGATTAGGAGTTGAGGCGCTGCGGTCTGTTTATCTGGGAGCTTCCTCTCGCTCTCAAACCCTCTCTCCCCTGTTCGCCGCTCTCGTTCACTTTTGCTCCTCTCTCTGTTTTGGTCGGGCCCTGCCCACCCAGTGGCTGGAGAGTCTGGCCCCTAGCTTTCTGACAGACGAGACTTGGCCACTGCCTTCTGGCCAGAGCCGGTGTTTCTCTTCTGCTGATGGTAGAGTCTGGGCTCCAAAAAAGTAACAGCTCAGGAAGGCTGGAGAGCTTTGCGAGTGCGAGTGCCCGAGGATTGGGGCTTTTGTGGCCTTGTTGAAATACAGAGGCCCTTGCCGAGAGGCGTCAGTCGGTTAGCCCACGGGAGGGCCAAATTAAAAAGCAGCTGAGCGGCCCGGTGGGTGAAAAGAGAAGGTTTTAAACAGCGGCTGGCTACAGCGGGGTTTGACACGTCCTATTTATAACACCTTGTCCCAGGGGTTACAGTGTTATTTACGATGTTTTAGTACCAAGATCGCTGGCACATGCTCTAAGACGTGCGCTAAACTGGAAGGGATGACTTCTAATTTGCCATGTGTGCGAGACATGCGTTCATATGGGATATGAGGGAAGTGATATAATCATTTCCATAAATATCTGCTTTTGCTTTCTGGGGTTTTTTCCTCTTAAAATCTTTTTGTTTTGTTTTGCTGCAGGCTTTAGTGTCCCATCTCTGACCATCCAAACAGAAAACATCTGCTCAATCCCATTAATGTTGGGAGGATGTTTCATTTACAAAGTGGTGGGGCTAGCTTTATTCTTGACAAAGGCGGACGGGACGGCGAACGGCTGAAAGAGAGAGAGAGCGAGAAAGGCAAAGAAATAAGTGGAAAGAAGAGGGTGATTTCCCTACTTGGCAAAGTGGAACGCCACAACAAAACTAGTCCACTTTTTAATTAACAACACTACGCCAAAAAAAAAAGCTTTGAAAATCGGGAAATTCTCAAATTATAACCATGTGGAGGGGATAAAGCTTACAAGATGGAGTACTTGGGGGATTCGGATAGCCTCGCTGTTACCAGGATGCATAAACTTCAGAGCAAATGAGCCCATTTACTTTGAAAGACTATCCATCATAAAGAGGAGTTTTTGTCTTCAGGGCTGGGAAGGACAGGACGTTATGTCTGTCTGAATGGATTTGTACATATACCGGACATATACAGCACACAGCCACAATATTAAATGCAATAAAAAGTGAAGAGGACAACGCTGATCCTCTCATTACAAAGCAATGTTCTGCTAGGAAATCTTGGGTCCTAACATTCATTTAAATGCTGCTTGTACTGTTAAGGAAACCTGCACACGCCCCTGTGACAACAGCATTTTCCAGCAGCACTTGGCTCCCACAGCAGGACAATTCACCTGTGCAACCACGGTGCACATCTGGCCTCCAAAAACAGTCCTACATCCATGCTCCGACATGTCAAAACAGCATGAAAGAGCAGTGTTATTTCAGGCAGGTAATTAAATGGTAAATATAGCAGTTATTCACTCATTTTCTTTGCCTAATTGCTTTCTATCAAACATCTGCAATTATACTGCCCAACAATCTCCCTGCATTTGATCATATAAAGCCTAATAATATATCCTATACAAATTGTAATACACTAAATATAATTTGTCATAATCTGCCAGGAAATTTTTGAGGACTTTTCAGAGCGGTGCCAGGAGTTTAGTCTTCAAACACGAGAATATTAACATGGTTGTAATCAAAGGAGCGTTAATGGCTATGTCTACTCTTTATAACTAGAGAAAATTGTGCTACTGATTGCAGTGCAAATTGGAGGGGGAAGAGTGTGCCCTACTAATCTTCTCAACACCGCAGCAGCAGACTAATATACGAGCAGTTTTATATCTGTTGGGCAGCAGAGTAAGCATTAGGGTTAGACAGATGCTAAAAAGCCAAAGTCAGCCGCCCCCAACAAAACAGAGCGGGTGCAGTTTGACTAATTACTCATTTCTCTTAAAAGTTATAGCTACGTATGTTTTAGTACGGATGGTGTATGTTTATATTTGCATGTGCATTAAAAACTTTGAGTAGCATATGAAGAAAATTGAAACGAAACAACACTAGATGATGTTTATGTGTTGTCGAGGTAAAGACAAAAATGTTTATTTGGTTAGATCGCTGCAACCTTGACCTTTAACCTCTAAATTCATCCAGTATTTGAATCCAGCAGTTTTTACTCAGCACTGAAATTTCTGAGCAAAAGTTAACGTCTTTAAATTCATTTGAGAATGAAATTCCTTTTATGATAACGTCATTGGAATTTATTACAAATACTGGTACAAATAAAGTTTGTTCAGTGCCTCAGCAGAGCGAGGAACTGATAGCCACAACACCTTTTTTAAAGGCATGCTGTTCAGGTGTATCGAAATTCTCTGGGTCCCCGAAACGCATCGTTCTGGAGATGAAAAGAAGGCCACTTGAAGGCGGACAGAATAGAAGAAAAATGGAGAAAACAAGAGAGGCAGAAGAAGGAGGAGTGCTTACGGTTCATTTGATGTACAGTGGGCTGAAACCAAAAATTGTGTTTTTCTACACGCTCCATAGGCAGACCACCTGTGAGCACTTAGATATTAATAGATATGAAAAAAGGTGTATATATGTGTGTGTGTGTGTGTGTGTGTGTGTGTGTGTGTGTGTGTGTGTGTGTGTGTGTGTGTGTGTGTGTGTGTGTGTGTGTGTGTGTGTCTAACCTAGCGGAGAAACAGCTAGCAGTTTGACATTACTACGCTGGAACGCTGCCTCTTTTAACAGGGCAAAAGTCACCTGGCTTTAAAGTCGTGCCGACACATAAGAGGCAGGCACCATAGCGGTCAAGTTCACAAAGCGTGACTGTTCTCAAAGCAGAGCTTCAGGGTTGTTCTTTCATCACCTTAAGTGGAAAAATACACAACTTAAGTTTGTGTTATGGAGCATTTACATATTTGCAAACTTCCTGCTGAAATTGTTTTAAAGAGGAGACGTTTGTATTTGTCATTTGCCAGAAGGCTGTCCAACGAGCACATTGTTGGCTGTATAAAAAGGAAAACATGAAGGAAGCCTCTGTTCTTGTTTCACCTGCAACAATCTGCCAAAGCTTCAACACCAGTTTACTGCCACTAATCTAAATTCCCAATGAAGCCCAGTTCTTTTTGTTTTGCTTTTGTGGTTTCTCAACATGGGACAAACATGTTCTCACAGCAGCTCAAAGAAGGTTTTGACAGGAGTTAAAAGCAGTTTTTTTGGTCATGTCATATTTTAAAATCCCGGGAACATTCTGCTCACATCTAAAATCTATGGATTTAAAATCTACTGAAAGACTTTGGGACTGTCATCAGAGCTTAATGCCTTAGGCCAAGAGCGAGGTAAACTTCTTATGGGCTAGCTTGAGCATTTTTTCAGTTCTGTTAACCAATGAAATCCCTTCAGACTGTCACAGCTGCCATTCATAGGTAAGATTTAAGACTTCCTAGATCTCAGCTGGTCTCAGCTATTTAATTTGAATGTAGGGTTTTTCAATCACTTAAATAAATAAAAACACAAAAATGACTAACAAATTATTTTGAATGATGGAAAAAGCAATGCAAAGTTACTTTGTAACAAGAGGAAACACGGTTCATCAGGCAAATAATCACATACATGAAGTTACATGAAGTAATGTAGAAGTCACCTGCCTTTACAAACAGGCTTTGATGCTGTAATTATGCTTTTATTTATCTGCAGATACAAAAATTTTGCAAATGCAAAACATAATAAACATATGTATTGTATAAGTACTACACAAGCATTTGTAAAAAGCTTAAAACACACTTGTGTACCTGTAATAAATTACAGGAAAATCATTAACATTTGAATAAATGTTAATTATTTATATAGTGGTTTTCTGCTATAAGCGCATTTTAAGTGCTTATTAATTACAGTATTTGACGACAAATATATTAATTACATTACCTTAAAACATTAATAAATAACACATCTTTATGTAGCCACGAGTTCATGTAACATTTTCTTCTCCATTTTTGTGGAGCCAAGTCTGATTCCCTTAACACGTGAGTGCCGGGTGCCGGGTGCACATCGGCTTGAGCTACTACTCCTTTTCCAGAATCCTCTTTTTTTGTCTGACTGAATAGATCAAATTATCTCTGCTGAAAAAAATTAAGGGAACATTTGGGAACACCAAGTCGTAACCACTGCTTTCCATATATACGCTGCCAAACAAACAAACTGTTCCACAATTCATAGAAACAAGAAACTTCCCCACTGTCCTCTTCCCCACTCAGTCTCCCACCTACACACATACCATAAAGGAGTTCGAAATGACCTGCGCATTACCGCACTATGTGGGCTATAAATGACTCCATGCGGCTTTGCTGTTTGTTGTGGGGAATTTTTTTCTCAGCCAAGTTTTCCAGAGACCCTGAGTCACCGTCTAGCTCAGGGGTAGGCAACTCCAGGCCTCGAGTGCCGGTGTCCTGGAGGTTTTAGATGTGTCCATGATCCATCACAGCTGATTTAAAGGGATAAATGACTCCTCAGCATTTCTTGAAGTTCTCCAGGGGTCTGGTAATGAACTAATCATTTGATTCAGGTGTGTTAACCCAGGGTGAGATCTAAAACCTGCAGGACACCGGCACTCGAGGCCTGGAGTTGCCTACCCCCTGGTCTAGCTCATCCAGTTGCACTTTAATAACCACTTTTCACCTGCAAGAGCACCGGGCTTATCCACTGAGATGGCAAATATTTCATTATTTTATGATTTTTTGGTAAAAAATAAACGACTTTAGAAAACACTGTGTAATGCAGACTGTGTTTTTTGTAGGCTGGAAACTTACATGGTGAAGTCAGAATTTAGATGCTAGAACCGATGCTATTAGGCTCTTAAAACCACCACCTTGATACACAAGTAGGCAGTAAATGAATGCCTCTCAATGTACCAAAATAGCTGTTTACTGTAGAAGCTAAATGTGTTTGATAAACACATACATGACCAGCTTAAAATCACATCTTTGTTAAACCTTGTGTTTTCATCTGAAACAATAGAAACACCATAGCTAGAGATTAGGTGAACACTAGGACGACACATCTCCTCACAGTGCTCCCTGCACAATGCATGCTTTTAAATCACATTCTGGTCTGCTGTCAAATACTAATGACAAATAGCAAACGATGGAGGTGTCAGCCTGAGCTATAACAAGTACGACAAGCATTGTAAAAACACACCCAAATATTACAGAAGTCTCAGTAAAATTCAGTTTTTGTTTGTTTTTTAATCTCTGAAAAAGGCAAAACTGAGAGGCCTGTGGTGTAGAAGCTGTAAATCAGATCAGAGCCGCCTACGAGTGCTAATTACTATCTTGGTGTGAAGACATGACTTAATCCATACTAAATGTGCGGCCGAGTGAAGCTGCTTGTGTGTGGGAATTCCCCTCGTGTTCAACGTGTGCGTGTGGGTCCAAGGTTTTTTGGCAACAGCCTGGTTTCTTTCGCACATTAGTGAGATGTACAGATAGAGTTATTACGCCACGAGCTGCCTTCATGGCACAGCTGCCTCAATGGTCAGGCACAACAAGCCAGGCTATTCATTAGACCAGCCTGTTGCTAAACCAGGGATATGGTTTATGGGACATGAGGGGAGAGATCCAGTCTTGATTCAGCTTCCATTAGTCGTGGCTTTGAAGGGGTATTCAAAACTTTTAGGTGGCTGCACGGTGGTGTTTTCCTGATCTACCGGGGATTTCATGAGGCTGAAAAAGGATTCTTCACAAGACAAAGGTGAAAATATATCCAGTACAAAACTTGACTGACTGATGGGCAAGATTTCTGATGAATCTGTGAATTTGATTGATAATATAAGTAACAATAACATGCAATGATTAAGGTTACTAAGTAAATACATTTATTCAAGCATAGCAGATTCTTGCATGGGTGATGCTTTGAGTAGCTTCATTAACGCCTGAACTTTTCAATCCACTACATTTATTTAAAAGCTACAGCCACAAGTTACTGCAGAGGTAAATGGAGTTAGGGATGACCGTTATTTAAAAGTTATTAGCCTGTTAAATTACACCTAAAAAGCTGAAAACGAAGTTTGCAAGACCCAGGGAAGTTTTCTGTAACCTCAGAGTAAAATCTAGAAGTGAGCAAAAAGCTAAAGCAACAAAATGTTTTGCATTGTACAACCAGTCAAAACTCCAGGAATATTAAATGGACTTTGACTGAAAAGAAAGGAAATATCAGATCTTTAAATCTGAAAAGCAGAAACTTTGTGGATGTCTTTAGTTGAAAAATGACAAATGAGTACTTAAGAGTTCAGAATGAATTAATTATTCGATTGTGGTCCAAGTGAAACCCTTCCGAGTTGGGAATGCCTTTCACATTATTATATCAGTGCAATGTTATTACATATACTTAATACATGCTTCATACATATTATTCAAGACTAATATCAGCTGTTTAGAAAAATACAGAATGTGACATTCTCTTAGGCTGCAAATACAGGACTACAGGATGTCTTCTTCCACAACTGCATGTAAAGCAGCGGTCTCCAACCTTTTTTGCACCACCGACCGGTTTATGCCCGACAATATTTTTACGGATCGGCCTTTAAGGTGTCGCGGATAAATACAACAAAATAAAACTAGTACCGGTACCGAAAAAATAAGATTTATTCATAACACACGTGAAAAGACCCAGGAAAAGCGAGTTAACGATCAAAACGATAACAAAATAACACTGAAAACCGATAAAAACCCTGAAAACCATACATTTCACACCTGAGCCTCAACCCTGGCGGCCCGGTACCAGCCCGAGGCCCGGGGGTTGGGGACCGCTGATGTAAAGGACTTTATCAAACTGAGCATTGGCTGGAAAGAATAAAGCGGATGGGGCTCACTTGATTGTTGAATCAATCACTCCATCTAGTGCCAGTCATACTTTTGCCAGTCAAAAAGAAAAAAAAAGCCTAGTTGCTGGACAGTATCTCTTTCATCAAAATATGAGTCTATTTCGACCTTGGCGTTATACCCAATAATCAAGTCAAGGATCATTAAGGATAAGTGAAAAGGACGAGACGTGAAAGAAAACAAGCACACACACATCGCAGCTGTTAAAGAGAGCTCTTTGCCACTGCACTTCATCTGCGTCCCTCTAATTACACCACTAGGAATAGATCCACAGATCCACCGAAGCGCCAGCCGCCACACCAATAACTGGCGGCGAACGCTCCACCCTCTGTAGAGCCTCCAACACACACAAGCCACTGGGGTTTCTTACATAACTCTTCCCAGCCAAAATGTCTTGGTTTTCCAGGCTCTACTGGAGTCATATCATTGTTTCTTTCTTGTTTCTGCCATGTTGAGGTTGAACACTGTGAAGCGAACCTCAGTAAGGCAAGAAAGGTAGTTCAGTAAAAGCCACTTCCACTAACTTGGAACGAGTTCACTTAGAGGCAAACCAATGAACCAATCACTCAGGATTTGGACTCTGATCAAAACAAGAGGCCTTTAATTATAGAACACTGAAAAAGAGGCAGCTTAGAAATGAAAATGAATAAAAGAAAAACAATGATGAAAGCAGTCCTGCAAGAGAAGTTTCTATGCCTGTGTTCAGATTTAACCTAATCTCATCACATGCTCTGCCTGCAGTTTTTTCTCTTTTTAAAAGGATTGAAATCTGTGTTTTTTCACTGCATTTCTTTGCATTTTAAAGTTGTATTAGCTCTTTAGTTTGGGCTCACTTAAGAGTTAGAAAGATTAAAAATGTGTCTGGAATTTTGATGATGACAGCGCCCTGTGTAAAGGGTCACGGCAGATTCTTTTGGCTTGCTGACGCAGCATCAACCAGTACACCAGAACCACTGTAAAATCTACATGAACAGCACTGGAATACACCGAATTCAGTGGAAGCTTGTTTGGATCTTATGAGTAAAGACGACATTATTCCTTTAAATGATGAACAAAGACACTTTTCTTACACTACGACATAAAAAACACAGTCAGCTGGCTAACAACATTGTTTTTGTGCAGAAATGTTGATTCCAATATTGATGACCATGAAGCGTTCAGTGAATGTAAGCTTTCGGCCAGAACTGTATCACATATCCGTAGTGTCCTTCAGCATCAATTTTAGAATAAAGATGTTCTGTTTTCATTTAACAAAAACGAGCGATTCCTATTTCTGTAAAGGATCGGGTTAGATCTGCTTAGAAATGGTTATTCTACTTTACATAATTGTAAGAATCATAATCAAGATTTTTTTTTAATATATTTTAACAATTAATTTCAACTACAAAAACTACAGCGACCAATCAAAGAAGAAAAGGCCAAAAACTGCCACAAAACCTTTACCCGTTACATCCAGTGCTTTCAAAATACTCCTGACATGTAATGGAGTACACAGAGCAAAGGACCCAACAGCAGACAGGGACACACACAGGGACACACACAGGGACACACACAGGGACACACACACAGGGACACACACAGGGACACACACACAGGGACACACACACAGGGGGACACACACAGGGACACACACACAGGGACACACACAGGGACACACACACAGGGGGACACACACAGGGACACACACAGGGACACACACAGGGACACACACACAGGGGGACACACACAGGGACACACACAGGGACACACACAGGGAAACACACAGGGACACACACAGGGACACACACAGGGAAACACACACAGGGAAACACACAGGGACACACACAGGGACACACACAGGGAAACACACAGGGACACACACAAGGAAACACACAGGGACACACACAAGGAAACACACAGGGACACACACAGGGACACACACAGGGAAACACACACAGGGAAACACACAGGGAAACACACAGGGACACACACAGGGAAACACACAGGGAAACACACAGGGACACACACAAGGAAACACACAGGGACACACACAGGGAAACACACAGGGACACACACAGGGGCACACACAGGGAAACACACAGGGACACACACAGGGACACACACACAGTGAAACACACAGGGACAGACAGGGACACACAGGGACACACACACAGGGAAACACACAGGGACACACACAGGGAAACACACAGGGAAACACACAGGGACACACACACAGTGAAACACACAGGGACAGACAGGGACACACAGGGACACACACACAGGGAAACACACAGGGACACACACAGGGAAACACACAGAGACAGACACAGGGACACACACATGGAAACACACAGGGACACACACAGGGAAACACACATGGAAACACACAGGGACACACACAGGGACACACACAGGGACACACAGAGACAGACACAGGGACACACACATGGAAACACACAGGGACACACACAGGGAAACACACAGGGACACACACAGGGACACACACACAGGGAAACACACAGGGACACACAGAGACAGACTCAGGGACACACACAGGGACACACACAGGGAAACACACAGGGACACACACAAGGAAACACACAGGGACACACACAAGGAAACACACAGGGACACACACAGGGAAACACACAGGGAAACACACAGGGACACACACAGGGAAACACACACAGGGAAACACACAGGGACACACACAGGGAAACACACAGGGAAACACACAGGGACACACACAGGGAAACACACACAGGGAAACACACAGGGAAACACACAGGGACACACACAGGGAAACACACAGGGAAACACACAGGGACACACACAAGGAAACACACAGGGACACACACAGGGAAACACACAGGGACACACACAGGGGCACACACAGGGAAACACACAGGGACACACACACAGTGAAACACACAGGGACAGACAGGGACACACAGGGACACACACACAGGGAAACACACAGGGACACACACAGGGACACACACATGGAAACACACAGGGACACACACAGGGAAACACACATGGAAACACACAGGGACACACACAGGGACACACAGAGACAGACACAGGGACACACACATGGAAACACACAGGGACACACACAGGGAAAAACACACAGGGACACACACACAGGGAAACACACAGGGACACACAGAGACAGACTAAGGGACACACACAGGGACACACACATGGAAACACACAGGGACACACACACAGGGAAACACACAGGGACACACAGAGACAGACTCAGGGACACACACACAGACACACACACAGGGACAGACACATGGAAACACACAGGGAAACACACAGGGACACACACAGGGAAACACACAGAGACAGACACAGGGACACACACATGGAAACACACAGGGACACACACAGGGAAACACACATGGAAACACACAGGGACACACACAGGGACACACACAGGGACACACAGAGACAGACACAGGGACACACACATGGAAACACACAGGGACACACACAGGGAAACACACAGGGACACACACACAGGGAAACACACAGGGACACACAGAGACAGACTCAGGGACACACACAGGGACACACACATGGAAACACACAGGGACACACACACACAGGGAAACACACAGGGACACACAGAGACAGACTCAGGGACACACACACAGACACACACACAGGGACAGACACATGGAAACACACAGGGACACACACAGGGACACACAGAGACAAACTCAGGGACACACACAGGGACAGACACATGGAAACACACAGGGACACACAGAGACAGACTCAGGGACACACATAGGGACAGACACAGGGACACACACAGGGACACACACATGGAAACACACAGGGACACACACACAGGGAAACACACAGGGACACACACACAGGGAAACACACAGGGACACACAGAGACAGACTCAGGGACACACACACAGGGACACACACAGGGACAGACACATGGAAACACACAGAGACACACACAGGGACACACAGAGACAAACTCAGGGACACACACAGGGACAGACACATGGAAACACACAGGGACACACACAGGGACGCACACAGGGACACACAGGGACGCACACAGGGACACACACATGGAAACACAGGGACACACACAGGGACGCACACAGGGACGCACACAGGGACGCACACAGGGACGCACACATGGAAACACACAGGGACACACACAGGGACAGACACAGGGACAAACAGGGACACACAGGGACACACACAGGGACACACACGGGGACGCACACGGGGACGCACACGGGGACGCACACGGGGACACACAGGGACGCACACAGGGACACACAGGGACGCACACAGGGACACACACAGGGACACACACATGGAAACACACAGGGACACACACAGGGACACACACAGGGACAGACACAGGGACGCACACAGGGACGCACACAGGGACGCACACAGGGACACACACATGGAAACACACAGGGACACACACAGGGACAGACACAGGGACACACAGGGACACACACAGGGACACACACATGGAAACACACAGGGACACACACAGGGACACACACAGGGACGCACACAGGGACACACACAGGGACACACATGGAAACACACAGGGACACACACAGGGACAGACACAGGGACACACAGGGACGCACACAGGGACACACAGGGACACACACAGGGACACATACAGGGAAACACACAGGGACACACACAGGGAAACACACAGGGACACACACAGGGACACACACAGGGAAACACACAGGGACACACACAGGGAAACACACAAGGACACACACAGTAACACACACAGGGACACACACAGTGACACACACAGGGACACACACAGGGACACACACAGGGACACAATGGAACAAAGGATGAATAAAGACACAGGTGGGGAACAAACAACAGCTGAGACTAATTAAGGCTAACAAGACAGGGGAAGTAAAACTAGGAACAAGACGCAGAAGACAAACAATTACCAAAATAAAAAAGAGTGACAGTCTAAACACAGAAACACAATGTCCTGATGCATGCTCAATTATCCGGTTAAGGAAATCCTGAACATTTTCAATGGAAGAAACATTTCACCACTCATCCAACCGAGGATGAGTCTTCATCTTCACCCCAACCTTACAAACAGTACATTTGATTAATGACTGAAACTAGCAATGGGCTGTGAGGCCAGTTTCATGATCAGTAATATGCAAATTGGCATGACCATTGATGAACGACCATCTCTGAATCGAGGAGGGGGCCTAAGGGTACATCTTTCACAGTCTTACAATGCTGTGATTGCAGCCATTCCCCAACTCTCTGTCAATGGCCATTGATCAGTTTTTTTGGCTTCTCTTGGCGCCATTTCTGTTTGCATGACTTCAAAAATCATTATTCTGGCAAATCCTGGCACGGGTTATCAAATGGTCAACTTAAATATTTCACTTGATCATGATCACATTACATCAAAGCCAGATAAAGTTGGTCTGTCGGCCTTCAATAAATGATTTGGGAACAAAACAAGCTTTTAGTAGTGTCGGTGGTCAAAGTCAATGTTTGTTTGTGGGGTTTTTGTTGGTTTTCGTTGTTTTTTTAAGGGGAGGAGGACAATATCAAGAGCAACTACTTATCCTAAGCTTTACTTCTTAGCAACCTTTTTAGCTCCTTAAGATAAGTATCCTAATATCCTAATGGGAAAAAATATAAGCACATATTTAGTAGCTTAGCCGCATAGATGGGTAATATATGTGATTTTGTTGACAGCAGGTAGGAGAATGTGGGGTTAAGACAACCATGTCTGGCTTGTCTTTGTCTAAAATATGATCTTAAACCTCCTGAGATGGAGCTGCTAAGTTTAGTCATAAGTCTAAGTAAGTCAAGGATTCCTGGAGCTTAGAGGTCACAGGGTTAGAGTCATCTCTCAGCAGCTTCTTTATTAACTTGCACACATACACACACAGCAGGAGTAACAGAAACATACACGCAAAGATCACACACAGAAAGTGATGACGAAGCCTGTTCACACGTACAAAGCCTCTAGTGTCCTTTTCTATGTGGAATGAAGTCAATGGTAAAAAAAATGTTTAAACCAATGCAAGTGTTTTTGGTCCTCGACGACTCGTTTGTCACATTTGTCATGTGTTGCTCGTAAATGACAAAGAATAAACACATATTGAACACAAACACTGGTGCAAAAAAATCAAACAGAACACATCAAATTAAGTCAGCATTTGATTTGCACTGAATTCGTTTTGCACCATGATGAAGGGTTTTCTTTTAAAAACAAAAGAAAGAAAAAAACTTAAGCAACAGATTACATAAAAAGACAAAACTGGGCAAATGCTTGGAACAACCTACCTGCCAAATACCGAGGAGAACGCAAAACATAAAGTCCCTGATGAAGATTGCTAAAGCAGTTGTTTAAATGCCTCTTCCAGGCAGCCTAAGTATTGTGTTTACTTTGGATCAGACTTCAAAATAAAAGTGATTCGTGTAAAAATCCTGTTTTGGAAGTATGCAGAGCTTGGTCTTCTTGCATCAGTGTGCCATTCACAACCTGTTTGAAACACATCTCTACAACAGAGGTGGAGATTGCAAAGCTAGCCTACAAATACATTAGCAAGATTGTTTAAAAGTTTAAAGTAAATCAGATAATTCTTTAGAAGGAAAAGGCTGCTCACGGCAAATATTGATTTTATTTTTCTTTTCTCGTTTACTGCATTCTCTCTAAGATTAAGTGATAACTAACACATTTACCGTATGGGATACAATGTCTGATCTACATGTGCTTCCTTTGTTGAGGCTGGGGAAACACAGGCCAAACACTTGTTTAAGTGGAGTACACACACTTGGAATTTGGCTTGGATGGTTACATCCAGCCCAACCAAAGAAACGAGACGAAGCAGCCACATGTGAGCCAAACAAACAATATGTTACCGTACACTTGAATGGACGTGTAACTGCTGTGCTGTTTTTAGTGTTCTGGTCACCGAGTGTTCAGTCTTCTTCAACAGTTACGAGTGTGTGTGTGCACATGTTTACATATCTTTGTGAGGACAGAAAATTGGCATGCTGCTCTACCTGCGGGGACGTCCCCACGAGTTTGAGTGTCAGGGTTACAATTGGGTTATGGTTAGGTTTAGGCTGAGGGTCAAGGTTAGACATTCATTTAAGATGGTTAGGATAAGCGGCTAGGGAAAGCATTATGTCAATGAGATGTCCTCACGAAGACATGAAAACGAGCGTGTGTGTGTGTGTGTGTGCATTACCACTGGGGTTGAATTGCATGCAGGATATAGGTTTGTCGTGAGCTGGGAAGTGAGCCACAACTCCTTCACCGTCCGAGTCCTCACTCACCAAGACCTGGATCGTATGAACACACACACACAAACAAAATCCAAATCATTCTCTAACAATGAGAACATTAAACCCAGAGAGGGACTTTCCCCTGCTCAAGGATTTCTCTCCACATGTTGGTCTGGTGTGATATTGTCACCACACTAAGCACTGTTTTTTGACATCACCCTGCTGTGAAACAGCTGGACGTTTAACTCCTTTCCGAGTGTGCCATTGCCCTCTTGTGGACAGAATATAACAAGCATGTTACCTGAAATAAGACAAGTAAGCACTTTGTTGAAAAACCCACTTCTTCTGGTCAAAGAAAATATGAATCATCATAATTCGAGCTGCATTTCATTAGTGCTAGCGCTTTAGAAAGATGCTGTACTGAGACCAGTGCGGACAGGATATGGCCTAACAACAGAGACAAGAATATGGACAAATTTACTTTGGCAATGACGTGGCTTTTCACATGTGGCTTTGACAATACCCCATGACACAGGGTCTTCCCGTAAACAGGCACAAACTACCATCAAACGCAGAATTGGCTTTCCCCTTGTGCAACTTGCCAACAAAAATGAAATTCTAAGTTATTTTGTACAACTAGAGGCTGCTCCTAAATCTCCATACAAAGTCTGCTGTCAAGACTGGGACAAATCTAACACAGGCTGTGCTGAGACCAGGAGCTGGCAGAAAACTGCTTTAGTCACACACAGAGATTAGACATAAGCCCAGACATGAGGCCACTTTGTGCAGGAGTGCGGGCGTTTGAGAACACACACTCTTGTTTAAAAGAGTTAAACGTGGCCCCGGTGTTGCACTACGGATGTCAGGAAAGCTGGCCAAACATTTAAAATATAAGCTAGTCCAAACAACATCGCCTCTAAAAACTAAAAGGATTTTGTCTCACACTCCAAGCAAGATCTTAAGGATCCAGGGGGGAAAGGGGAAAAGGCGGGAGAACAGCATGAACAGAAAGAGGCTGGTGACATGAAGCAGATCACTTTTATTACAGTGCAAGCAGACAATGTTGTTCTGTTAGGGAATCCTGCTGGAGCCCTTTGAAACAAGAGTGTCCTCCAGAGAACCGAGCCCCTGTTACACAGGGGAGAGTGAGTGTGTGTGTGTGTGTGTGTGTGTGTGTGTGTGTGTGTGTGTGTGTGTGTGTGTGTGTGTGTGTGCTGAGGCTGCTGTTCCAAATAAGGAGCAGTGATACAATGTAGCTCCAACCTCATCCAATTGGAAGCGATGGGAATGTCTTGGATCCCCACAACGACACAGGAACTCACCTCAATCATATTCCTGACTTCTCTCATCTCTCCAGAATTTACACCTCCAACCTCCGTCTTAATACACTCTCGACTGTCCCCACCCCTGCTACTCCCTTCAACCTCCATTTCTCCTACACTCTGAGTGCACCCCTCCCTCCTTGCCTGGCCTCATCAGTGTTTACGGCCAGTGTATGGTTACAGTGTGTCGCCTGGTGACAGAGTGCAGACCCACTTCTGAAGGCTTAGATCCAACTTATAAGACTACGGGCTGGTTACAGGGCGGTTACAGTCGCAGAGGAAAGGAGAAGGCAGAATGTGTGCGGTGATAACATCACTGACAAACTGTACTACGTACGAAAACACACCTCATTAAAAATGTGACAGCTCCTGCAGTGTGATTAATCACAGTTTGGAGAGGCTGAGGAAAATTCGGGGATAAAAGCTTTTAGCATTTCTTTTGCCATTAAGAGGAAGCTAACTGGTCAATCTGTAAAGTTAGTGCAGCATATTTTCATTCTTACTATAACACACACCTAAGCTAGTCAGACCCAGAGTCAGGATAATAGATCCAAACTTACCTTAGTAATTTATGGAATGACACTATTTTTTGGGACACGTTCTGATTTTTTTAGCGGCTTCGTTTCCTTTTTATTAGACTGTTTATTATGATAACTCCTGGTGACCTTTGTTGTTGGTTGGAAGTTGTTTTCAAATTGCACTGCAAAATAATTCCATGCACCAAACATTTACCAATATACTATAATTTATTTATTTATTATTGCAAATACATCCTTGTATTCAACTTTAAAGGTTGAGTAGAGTCGTGCTCGGTGTTACATCAACCATAATTCATGCTTTGAAATATCAATAAAATTAATTTTAGCAATTTTAAATTATGTTATTTGGTTTGTTGTGCATTTTTATTACTTAATATTTATACTTAATGTATAATTTTTAACTTACTAAATTTATTAATTTAGCTTAATTTTAATTGCCTTAACAAATGCATCAAAGCTACTATGGGATTAAAAAAATATCCCCAAAGATATTAAGGTATAACTTCTCTAAACTGGGCACAATAACCTGAAGACCATCTGTAACACTAATAATGTCTTTTTGCTGCATTATGCCACAAAATTTTAAACCACCGACAGCTAAAGTGAATAACAACAATTTTCTTGTTACAATAAAATAAACAGCAACAGCCTCTCCAAGCATCTCCTCTACAAAGTGTAAAAATTATATATATATTTTAAAAAAATACATCCGGAAAATGTATTTCCTACAGTCTTAAATCCAGGACCTGATTTAGCATGTGGTGCATTGAGCCAGCCTCGAGCTTCATGTCAGGTTGCAGCTGCATGTTTACAAAGTGTCTCTGTCACCAGCACGGCCAAAACAGACAGAACTCTGGCTAAAAGCTCAGTTGTTAAAATATGCAGCATATCTAACTCACACCTTTAGGTTAGTCGTGCAGAGTCAGGTAAGAGAGATTGAGTGAGTCCGAGCCACCAAGCCTGCTTCTTGCCAAGCCACAGAGGCAAAGCTTTATTTACCTGGGACATACATGATGAGACCAAGGGAGCAAAAAGCCCATTTGCTGTGTGTGTCTAAGCAGTAAGCTTTCTATAAAAGTCACTTAAACAAGGCTGTCAGGTGGTAACAGTGAACCACCTTGCAAGATCCAAAAAACACAATAAGTTCAGACCAGTTTTACTCTTATAGTGGAAGAGCTCCACATATGTATGTATATATATATATATTTGTAATCACAATTAAACTTATTTAAACAAAACTTTGCAAACAGCAAACAGTAAGACAAGCCGAAGCAGGAATTACTTTATGTTGGTCCATCCACTGAATCTAGTTGTTAACTTGTGACCAACCTAATATACAAGTTGGTGACAAATGAGAGGAAAACCAACATAAATGTTTTAACAGGGTGTTTTTCGCTCCACACTACGGTTCCACAGCTGCTCGCCATGAACTGCAACAGTGTGTGAAACTGCATGGATGTATGTCATAGCAGAGGTGTTTGATTGGTTGAGCCCAACAGCATATTATTGATATAATGTTTGTACTCTGTGATCTACTGAAGGAGTCTTTAGCTTGAATTCCTTGCCTGCTCATTTATTCCACAGATGGAAAACAAGACATATTAAGAATTCTGCTGTTGCTGGTGTTGCATTGTTTATTGCTCACCACAGTAATAATGTGCATGGCCCCATTTTCTTTTTTTAAGATGCCATTCCTCAGTGAATGCAGGAGGTGCTCACTTTAAGGTGAGCAGTTGTAAGACTGCAATGGTCAGTTTTGTCTGTGTGTACTGGAAACCCTTCGGCAAATTAATAGGGGACATTATCCTGCAACTCAATTCCTTGGATGAACACAATGGCAAAGCACCATAGACTGTATATAAAAGATGGTATCACTGATTGGTTTGTGAAGCACTGGTTTAAAGGGGTACCAACCATTTACCATAGAAACCCAACTACAGATGAGCAGTATAAGAGTTTACCTTTACGCTCTGCATCCACTCGACTCTCTCAGCACGAGTGTTTAATTAAACTACAAGACACATAAGTCTTGTAGTTTAATTGCAACTGCCACAGTGAGATATATCCTTCGATTTGAGGTCAATACCAACTACAAAAAGCATCACAGTCAATACTAATAAAATGTAGTATTTTAAAATCATTTCAAGCAGCAAACGACTGAACTGACCTGTCCTTCTCCAACACTGTGTGTGTCAATAATGGTGACCACACCGGGGTTGTGTGGGCTGCGACGGCTTGCACTGTGAGATGTGCCCTCCTCGTCTGGAGTGCTTGCCGGTATGGTGCCTGCTAGCTGGGTCACAACTTTACCGACCATCGTCAGACCTGTTTTTAAAGTCTGAGGAGGAAAGAAAAAAAATATAATACACACCTGATGTTATATATTCCCAATATATTCTACATCTATGTGATATCTTTGGTTTGGTTTGCAGTGGGCGTACGTGCTTCTGTGCATGTATACAGCATGTTCACTTGATGCCGGCTGATAGCTCGCAGTGCTGATGACTTGACTGTAGCCATAGAAGACACGTGCGTGCGCGGGAGGCTCCTCTGTGTCCGCTTAAGGCCCAGCCAGGGTGTCTGCCTCAAACACACCTCTGTGGCTCGATTGAGGGAAATGGATAGTGCTGCTTAAGTGGAGTCTATCTCACCTACTACACTGTCTTACTCTAATGGAGTCCAGTGTGTGTGACTGTGTGTTTGTGTGTGTGTAAGCACCAAAGGGGCCCCGGAGAGCCTAATCAGGCATTCAGACTAGGCGGCCCTGTCAATACAGTGTGGCGCCTTGCATATGTTGGGTCTGGGGATCACCCGCTGTCTCTCTTTGCCACTTGACCAGACACACTAACAGTGGATGCTACGTGCATGCACTGGGGTGTGTGTGAGTGTGTAAAATGCAAGAAAAGCCATCAATTATTAAGTGAGGCGTTTGGCTCCTAATTGATCAACACTAATGTGTTTTCTAATCACTGCAGTTGTGGAGTTCTTAGTAGTCCAAACAGGAGTTATTGATTTCCTAGCGCGCAGGGGGGGGTTTGGAGGAAGATCATGCCTCAGGGCTCACAACACTTACGCACGCCGAGCTGATGTTACTATCTAAACACGATACAGCCTTTATGTGAACGGTCTTTCTTAATTATGCACCCAGGAATGACAGGCAACAGGACTTTTGTGCTACATAAATTCTCTGTAAGACAGAAAATTCAGAACAGCCCAGTCGGTCAGCGCCACTGCCTTCTCTCTCTTTTCTGTCTTTTTTATAAACAAAAGCCATTATACTTTAATGCTGCCCCCGCCCTCCTCCTTTTCTGTTCCCATGTCTCTGGATGTCAGCACTAAGAGCCAGCGTGTCGCGCCACAAGCCAAAGGGAGATACCTTGTCATCCATATTGAGATATATGGTCCTAAACGAGGAGAGGGCGGGCAAGCAGACTGCCTGTCTGCATATCAATACCCCCTGCAATTGTCAACCCATCACCACGCTGCTAATCTGTTAGAAAGACAGTTGTCTCTTTGATGTATAGCCTTGTTACCACACTAATGAGTCATCTTCGCACTAGCTGTGAGATCCACTTGCTCTTTGGAATCAATTAGCCCTTCTTCTGTGACCAAGTGGAGAAACAGACTAGAACCATATGAGGAGCTAGTTAGTCTGCACGTGTTAGCAAGTTGCTTTATTGGCCCAGGATTTTATTCCACCTGGTATCAAAGAGAGAGCTGCTGGCTGTCAGTGAGCCATCTTAGAGCCACTTCCCCATGATGCTGACTGGAACAAGACCAATGAAGAGAAACAGATTATAGTGGGAACCGGGAGATCAGCAGGTTGATGAAGTGTCTCATAAGCTTAGCCACAGTCGGCCAGGCGGCACAGGTGGATCCAATGTCAGCACATTTACAGATGGTGCCGGCAGAGCTGGAAATACCATCTTCTGTGCTGTTTTATCTGAGTGTCAAGCTTACCGTAGGACGTTCAGACCAATTACAGCCATATTGTGAGAACGTGAGTATAGTTTTGAATGTAGTTTTACATGTTCATAAGAACTCACATCTATCTAATAATTAATCCAGAGCAACGTCTCAGTTGATTCGCTATCTAGAACCATTCATTGTAGCTCATGAATGCTAATCTGAGCGTGTATGGACTTTGAGAGGAGATAATGTAATGTTTTTTTATCTGAAATACACTTTAAAAAAATAATAGACAGACATGTTCTCCTGTGCATTTCTTTTATGTTCACGCCTATATATAAATAAAGCTGTGACCAGTGTTGGGAAGGTTACTTTTAAAATGTATTCCATTACAGATTACAGAATACATGCCCCAAAATGTATTCGGTAATGTATTCTGTTACGTTACTCAATGAGAGTAACGTATTCTGAATACTTTGGATTACTTAATATATTATCATGCTGTTTACAACTACATGAATGTACTATTGCTGTGATTTATTACTGTTACTGAAGGTCCGCGGCTCCGAACCGTAGTAAAGGGACCTCTGGCTAATACAGTGGGTTCTGTGTCGGGCTCGTAGCCGAAAACTAGCTTTAATAGCTTAATAACTTACTTACAACTGGGCTCGTCAGGCTCTCTTCTTGGCTGCAGTGGTTATTATTATATTTACATGCTTCCAGCTCCCGTTTCTGCTCGGTGACAGCTCGTACTTTCCCTTTTTCTCCCTCCCTCGCTCACAGACACATAACGGGTATGGCAGTCCATTCTCCCTGCAGCACGGACTACACTGCCCATGATGCTACATTCTTTAGAGCTATACCTGTAGCATTCTGCCTATTAGCTTAGCACAACAACAACAGGCGCTCTCTCACCTAGGAAACACGCAGAGAGAGAGCGTCACCCTGTAACCATGGCAACCGTAACGCTGCCGCCTGGAACAACAGAACGTAGCTGTCAAACAAAACCCAAACAGTCCTGACCCGCCACAATATGAAACAGGGAAGTACCGCCATGTAATCCATTTATTTCAACAAAGTAACTGTATTCTAAATACCACCTTTTTAAACGGTAACTGTAACGGAATACAGTTACTCATATTTTGTATTTTAAATACGTAACGGCGGTACATGTATTCCGTTACTCCCCAACACTGGCTGTGACACATTCGGCGTACTTCTCCTGAACACAGCGCTTTAGAGAACACCATTTAGGACGTTATTTATTAGGATTTATTATTTATTTATCTTATTTTTGAGGAAAAAGAAGAAAACGTAAGAATCTCTGAGAGAGACCGATAACACATGTAGAGAAAAACAGTTAAATGTGTGTTTGTACATCACTTACTTTGGCGGCGTTGATCACTGTGGCCGTATAAGACTGTGCATTGTCACCACAGGCTCCTCCACGAGACTGGTGACATCTTATCAACTGGAAAAAAGGTAGATTTACTAATAAACACAAGACGTACAGCGGACGTCCGAGGGAGATGAACGAAGAGGTAAATTTGGGAGAATTAACCCAGATGCAGGCATTTAAAAGGCTTCCCTCTTCACTCTTTAGAGGAAATTGGTTTTGTCGTCAAAGACAGGCTGCACGACCAAACAGTCTGCTCTGATTAATTTCACATACAATATCACTGGAATAGCTCTGTCCCAGTATTACTCTTGAAAAACTAGATTTGGTCATTTCTGAAAATCCGTAGGCAGTCACACAAACAGCAGCCCCATCTGTCAATTACTTGAGTGGGCCAGCACCAAAACACTACTTCACATTAAAAGTATTACAGAATGCACAATAGAACATTCTGGTTTTTGTAAATACTTAACAATCCCATTAAACAGAAAACTCCAGTACATCTGCTGATTTTCAAAATGTTATCATCTCTAGTGGACTCTTCTTGGAATGAGTTGTTTATCCAGACAGATTAAAGAGGCAGAAAATAGATAAAATGCATTTTTTGGATTGTAAATATGTCGCTTCTCTGATAAGGCACTTCTGCGCTGGATGAATATGTGTGTATGTGCAGACTACCTTGTTCTCAGCATAGGCTAGCCAACGGCTTCCCAGAGCTATTGGATTGAGGCTGGGGCCGGGGCAGGGATAGCAGCCTGGAAAGACACAATGACGGCCATAAGACAGTGAGGACAGAGACACACAGAAACAGATATGAAATAAACTAAAAAAGCAACAAAGAAAAACAGGAAACAAACCAACTCATGCTCTTTTACTGCTTTTTTCAGGTCAATTTACCCTTTTAACTAATAAATTTCTAATAATGGAGACAGCTGGTGCTTCAGTTCAGTCCCTGCCACTTAAAGACTTTTTCATCTCAGAGTCAATAAGAGCAGGCTTACAGTCAAACAGTATATTTAGAGTGGTGTGGATTATGTTGATTGAAGAATTGAGTCCAATTTTACAAATTAATCAATACAAGTGTGGTCAAGTGACATTATTAAGACAGTCTATACCTTTTTGAGACAATCTCTTATTTAAGCTACTTTGATAAGTAACCTCATGACTGAAAGTCTGCCACAAAACAGGAACTCCTCCCTGGAGAGTGTCTGAAACCATCTTAAACCGTGTGTTTGTGGAGACTTTCTTGTTTTGGAAAATAAATGGGAATCTGATGAGGTTGACGTGTCTATATGCGTGTGTGTGTGTGTGTGTGTGTGTACACCCAGGATGACCTAATGGAGACTGGTACCCAATAAAATTGAAGATGGCTCCTCTGGTGATTGACCAACACAATAACCTTTATGGGGACATATACAAACACACATAAACAGGATGACACACATGTGTTGTCATCACAGATTAAAATAGTAACCAGTGCTGAATGACGAATAAAACTCTTCACAAACGCTAAAATCGCATATTTTTCTCTTTTTATCGATGCAGAAGTAAACACGTGTTTTAACCAATACCATATCTGACAGGAGTTTGCTCTTCAAGACAGAGTCAACCAAAACCAGGCCTCCATGTGCCCGTAAACAGAATGAAGAAAGTATTGATTTCATCATAAATATCTTTAAATGTAAGCAGATACAGTGACAGTCTCTCCTTCCCAGTATGGCAAACACACAAAGCATCAAAATGCTGATCCAGTGATGATCTTTTAAAAAGGTAGGGTGTTTGTCTCACACGTGCACAAACATGCAAACACACTTAGCTAATGTAAGTGCAGAGAGGTGTGGGGGAAATGGCTTGCTGACAATAATTTATTGCTCAGGGAGCAGATGAGGTGGAGGCTTTAGTGTACTGTGTTGGGGAAGGAGCCGATAGGAGGGTCGTGGGAGTTTTAGGTGAGCCACAAGGGTTGCTGGTGATGCCAGAGGAGGTTTTTTTGCCCTTCCAAGGCAAAGCAAGACAGAAAGTGTCTGACATCCTGGGTGGAGAGCATGTGACTAAACCAGAAGAGGGAAAGGACTTGATGGATGGATCGGCTGATCTTTCTGCTCCGATACTCCTAGAAGGTTCTTTTTCCTTCCTGAACATACAGACCAGGTTTTCACCCAAGCCAGCAAAATCCTTTCTGTGAGCCACAAGATGCTCAGTCTAAACTATTTGTTGCATAAAAAAACAACGACATTTGAAAAATATAAACAATGTTTTTGAACAGGTGTTGTTTAAATAAAATTGAAACACAAGAGAGTGAAAAGTCACTTTCTTGCAATCAAAAAGTGCATGAGCACACCTGGTCAGTGTGCGTGAGGTCAATAATGCACATGCCTGGATTTTTTATACAGGTTTTAAGGTCAAATATTTGAATGGCTGTTGCATCGTTTTGGCTTTACACTAAATGTTTGACTGCTGGCTGCTTCATCCCACTATTATGATTCAAATTAATAAAGGACTCATCTGAAATCTAATTAGCTGAAAAGCTTCTACAAACATCCATCTCTAAATATAAGTATTATCTCTAACGCGCCCACATAAAGTAAACATTTTGTAGAAGCAATTTCAAAAGAGCTCAACCCAAGTAAAAAAGTTAAATAAAAATCCCAGCTTCGGGGAAATAAATTATATTTTTAAAAAAACACACACACATGATGAAAAAGAAAAAGCTGAATGTGACAGAGATAGAAAACACAAACTAGGGCTGGCACAAACGATTATTTTGATAGTCGACTAGTCACCGATTATTTTTGCGATTAGTCGACTAATCAGATCATCATCCATTGGACATAAAACTACAGCTTTTTGCACCAGCAGCATCTGCTCTAATATAACTATCATTAGCTTACAGCTTTAAGTGTTTAAGGTATGTGCTAACTAAAAATAGAGACAAGATGATAGTTTATTACATTTTGATAAAATTTGCAGATTGTTTCGGTGAAGTTTAATAAACTCCTTGCTATCTAAAATATAACAGGACACGGAGTAAATTCTCGAGCATCTCACACTTCTGATAATCAGCTGTCTGCTTGACGTTTATTCAGCTGTGTAAAAACTATAACTTTAATCTCAGCCAAACCGATTTACTCAGGAACAAATAAAATACTGACAAAAGCCAAACAATAACATTTTTAAGTTATCTAAGTGACTTATATATTATGTTTAACCTGAGTAGCGAAAGACGGCGGTGGGTTTGAAAACGATTTGCCGGGAGTCCGGTGTTCTCACGGCTCTAGTGAGCCTAGCCCCCGGCTAGCTATCGAGCTAGTGGCTAACAGACGTCTCCGAAAACATCAGAGCGCTTTTGAAAATATGTGGTGTCTTGATAAACTGAGCAGGTATTTGAGGTTTACACAGCTACATTCTCACCTAAAAATATGTTAAACGTTTATTTTGTGACCCAGAAAGAATAATAAGAGTAATATTAAAACTAACTAGCTGCCGCCATTGTTGGAAACTAAGTAAATGAATTCTGGGACACAGTTTCTTCTTCTTCGGGGTTTAACGGCAGCTGGCATCCTTGTACATGCAGTGCTGCCATCTTCTGTTTCAGTCCGTTATTACACTCTTAAATCCTACTACTTATTCCTGCGTCTTTCAGGATCTTACAAAGCTTCAAACGACGTGTCGACTATTAAATCAGTCGTCGACGATTTTGATAGTCGACGTAATCGTGACTAGTCGACTAATCGTGGCAGCCCTAACACAAACTAATGAACACTGAATACAAACTGTCGATAGTGGAAATTCAGAAGCTCTACTCTCAAAATGTAAAGCGACTTCACCTGCCACAAGCAAAAAAATGTGAATTTCCTGAAAGTGGCAAAAAAAGAACAGGAATCATTTTAACAGAAGAACACATGAAGAAAACCAGTACTCGCCAACTTTGCTGTGGCATGCAAATACAGGTTGTAAAAGACAACCTTTGTGTTTGAAAAGACTTGTGCGACAAAGCTGCACAGCAGCACCAAACATGAGCAGTGTGTGGACAGCATCATGTTTGAGGCTGGGCCTGAATGCTTTGGAAACATTTACGAAACAATGAACTCAAAAGTATTAATAAGACATATACATGTGAAGGTCAGGGCAGCAGCACGTGACCAAGTGTGTTTCACTTAAAATTTCCAGGACTGATAAACAGCAAGTCAATTAAACGTTGAGGGACACAGTTCAAAACTTGCTTCCAGTTACATTTTATCAGAAAGGGAAAACCTTTGGTTTCAAACGCATATGAAAAGTAGTCGTCGTCTTGTTTATGAATCCTCAAACGTTTCCACACGCACTTTTTGTAAAAACACATTAAGGACTACGATTGTGATCATTACGAGTCGTCCCATTCAAAAGCCAAACAGGACTGAGCAGAGGGGAAAGAAAGCACCAGCTAGGAGCACACATACCACTCGATGCAAAGCAAGAACATAAACAAGGGACAAACACTAAGTGCTCATGAAAACATGGCATGCCCACCATCACATCCCTGGAGAAGAAGAGCACATGCAGAGGTAGAATTGCTCATCCAAAGCAGATCTCCCCACATCACAGGACCCTTTGTTTACTGCTTTTATGGCCAAAACAGACCAAACGATGTTATGAAGAGGAGGCCCCTGCATTCAGAAACGATTAATAACTATTGAATATGTTTGGTTTCCTGCTGCCCAGACGCTGATAGGGAAGGCAGGCAGACAAAGAGGAGACACATTAAAGCCAGCCAGTAAGGTCAGTTTACTCCAGTCAATGACTTAAGTAGACAGCAATGGCCTTGTAATACAGTCTGGCATTTCTTTCACAGACTCCCTGAGCAGAGACGGCAGGTACAGCCGGGAGGATGCGAGAGCTGTGTCGTAAACAGTTTTCCTGTGCTGAGCTTCAAATGAAGGGTCTCACCATCTTGTCTTGATAAAAGCAGTTTAGTCACAATGCGATGCTTAAGAGGATTCCACTCCAGCAGGTCTTGGTGGCTTGTATTATAATCAATGATGTGCCTTGTATTTGTTTGGGTTGTGTGATGCGGGCATGACAGACTCGCTGATCATGTTTGGAAAGATTAAGTTTGAAGAAAGAATTTTACGTGACTGGCGCTGTTTGTTTGTGCTACTACACAAAGTACAGGGCTGGGGTTTGGCCCCGTGTTTGATAAATACATATTTCTACAATAAAATAATGACAGGCCACATGTGACAACAATCATTCTTGTTTTTGATGTGAAAAGCAATTGATTTCTGTAACCTATTAAAACCTCCCTCTCTGTTTTTGCCAGGTTATGTAGCAGGCTGAGAGAATTGAAAGAAGACGTATTCTATGCGTTTTAATGTTTGTCATTTCTTGTCGTTCTCAGAGAGTCGCTTTGCATGATTCACAGTCGAAAAAAGCAACGCTTATTTGCCTCGTGTTGGGTTAGTGCAGCCGCTTGGTTCACCTCAATGAGCTCTGTTCTCACAGCTAGAGCCGAGCTGATACACAGCAGTAGAAACCAGAGCACCCAGAGAACGGAACAACCACTCTTTTCCAACTTCATTATTTAAAACTTTTGCCATGTTCAATTTGAACAATTACCCCTGGAGCAGTAAATGAGCATTATAGGACTCATGTTTAATATTCTTACTTGTAACAAAGAACTTCTTGGTGAATGTGCAGCTGTCAAATGCTGCAATCTTCTCTTGCAGGCTCACAACAAGGATACTGTGAGAAGGAAAAAACATTAATGTGACTACATGACAAAAGTCTTTTTAAATGACTACTCATATGACTACTTGTTGTTCCTAGAGTATTTAAAAGTAGAATGGGAGGCAGAGCCTTCAGTTTTCAGGCCCCTCTTCTGTGGAACCAGCTTCCAGTTTGGATTCAGGAGACAGACACTATCTCTACTTTTAAGATTAGGCTTCAAACTTTCCTTTTTGCTAAAGCATATAGTTAGGGCTGGACCAGGTGACCCTGAATCCTCCCTTAGTTATGCTGCAATAGATGTAGGCTGCCGGGGGATTCCCATGATGCATTGAGTTTTTCCTTTCCAGTCACCTTTCTCACTCACTATGTGTTAATAGACCTCTCTGTATTGAATTATATCTGTTATTAATCTCTGTCTCTCTTCCACAGCATGTCTTTATCCTGTCTTCCTTCTCTCACCCCAACCAATCACAGCAGATGGCCCCGCCCCTCCCTGAGCCTGGTTCTGCCGGAGGTTTCTTCCTGTTAAAAGGGAGTTTTTCCTTCCCACTGTCGCCAAAGTGCTGCTCATAGGGGGTCATATGATTGTTGGGTTTTTCTCTGTATCTATGAAGCGCCTTGAGGCGACTTTTGTTGTGATTTGGCGCTATATAAATAAAATTGAATTGAATTGAATTGAAATGCATTTACTTATTCTGTTTAGCCAAACTCACTGTTTGTTGCAGTGGAGGTCATAGATAGGCGTCTTGAACTGAATTGATTTAACCATTTCCCCCGTCCTTAGCGAATACAGGTCAGCGCAGCAGTAGGGGGGGCTCGTCCTGGAGAAAAGAAAAAAAAAAGGGCAACATTTTTAAACACCATTAATTTTAAAGTGTTTGAAAACTTTATGAACTGATAATCTAGTAACCACTGATAAAACACTGGGACTTCAGACTTTCACCCAAACGCTTCACTTTTTCCATTTGTAACTAAACTTTAAATTGTGGCCCTTAAAGTAAAGCACAGGTGAAGCTAATAACATGCTTAAAAAAAAGCAAAACACACCTGATATTTTATTTTATTTTTTTGTTTCACACATGGTACAGCAGTAATTCATTTCCCATACACAACCTTCCTTTCAATTAAAGCAACACTGTTTCCATGCATGAAAAGGAGCAGGAAGAAGAATAAATTCTTATTGACACCTGCCCCCTATCTGTAATAATACAAGTAGGCACTTACAACTAAAATTACACTCTGACAATATTCTGCACATAACAAAACAAAACAAAGCAAACAGAACAATATACTCAACAATGAGCAACACCACTAAATCTCAAACTAAAAGGATCATTTTTCTACAATTAAATTCTATTATTTTCAACTTCTTCATATTGGTTTATCATTTTATTCTTATAGCAGATTTTAAATTGAGAAACATTTGTGCAACACTTAAGATGATCACTGAAAGAATAAAGAAAGCTGAGAAAGCTTAAAATAAAACTTCCTTCCGTCCCCATTTTCTGAACACAATACATATAAACTTTGTAACTTAAGAGGTAGTGTTTTATTTTTTGCCCTAAACATAATAGTTAATGTCTGTAATTTCACTATGTCTTCTAGTTTTAATAATTTCGATATTATAAACAAACTATTAGTGTGTTCTCTATATTTAACATTATGCATAATTCGAATCGCTCTCTTCTGTAATAAATATAATGGTTTCATATTAGTCACATATGTATTCCCCCGTACTTCAACACAATAACTCAGGTACAGGTACTCAGGTATATTCTTTGTGCAATGAAAGTTACTGCTTTTTCAAAAACTGTAGGTTTCTTTTCTTTCACCTTTCAGTGCCATTCATCCCTTCATCACGGTTGCCTAGGTGACCCTCTAATGTATTTACTAGCGAGGTCATATGTCAATCAACAATCTTCTCTCTCACTGGTAGTCGCATCATCCGCTCATCAATCACGGGTCTCACCCACTTCTCATGGCCCGTACTTATTTTGCCTGAAGTCACTTCCAGCGTGTGTGCAGTTTAACAGGTTTCCAACAGACACGAGTTTTCAAGTAATTAACAGAATTACATCTGCAGGAATTCTGTTCTTTGATCAAAAGTCCTGTTTTCTACTTTAACTTTGTGATTTTGGTGGCTTTATCACTGAACTTGTCTAAACAGATCCACTTTTGGGAGACCAGCAACATATGCATGATTCAAAGTAACCAGTATAGGTGGCTTATATAATCCAAAGCTGCAGGATTACTACACAGAAGGCTTAGCATGAGCAGCATGTTAGCAGAGCTCCTCAGGAAGCTGTTGTCAGCTTTATGTCCTGCGTGTTTTGGGAGTGCTCACAGACCAATCACACAATCTTTGTGATTACGTGCATTAATGTATGAAAACAAACTTGAAGCACAAAGATTTATTTGATTTCCCGATGTCCCACTGCCCTGCGCCTTCTGGGAAATCCAGAGTAAAGGGGAGTAACATGAAGGGCAAAAGGCTTTGTCATGAAACACATTTACTAGAAGCCCTTCTATCAACACAGCAAAGAAGAGGGGTGTGTAAGGGAGCTTATCCAACAGCAGGCAACGGCTGCTAGAACAGGAAAATTTAGACATAAATCTTAATCAAGAGACTCCCCTCCACTACCCCCCGTCCCTTGTGCCCCCTCTCTGTCTCTGCGAGGAACGCCTCTACTGCTCTTCCATTCTCTGTCAACCTTGGCAGGGCCTGTGGTGCCGTGTTGGCTGAGGATTCAGGGGTGAACTGTAGTGTTAGCTTTGTTTTTTGAGCCATAGGACGAAGTGCTTTCAACAGTCCATTTAGTCTGCTCGTGCATACTAAGTGTAGATACATACCTCATCAGTCTCAGCATGGATACTTTTTGGACAAATGAAAGGCAGTGATTCTAAAATATAACAACGACTTTCATGGCAGATTAAAGGGAAACGATGTGATATAAAACTTCAAATTTTGTTGAATGGAGTAAAAAACCAAAACAATTAAAAACATGTTACAGAGAAGCCTAAAAACAGCTGCACACTAGCACTGATTATATCAACATTGTGAAAGTTAGGTGAAGAAGGAGAGTCGACATGATCGATAACATCCCTTTACTGATGACTAGAGCCAGTGGAAGACACCATTAGGAAGTGGCTTCAACAGCAGACAGCTACTACCAAGTTACAGCAACTCCCACCGAGGGAAATCTGGACATTATTCAAATGAAGACATCATTATGGAAAGACCTTCATCCATTACAGGAGACAGATGACCTCAGCCACGTTGAATATTCCAGCAGCACACCCTCCTGTGTCAAGGTCCGTCTGCTGTGCCAGTCTTCACCAGTGCTTTTCTTCCTTGTCTGTCACTTTGATTCAAAACTATCGCACAAAATAAACCCAGTGTAATACACCAAAAGGCAAACCATGGAAAACATACATGACATTATCAGGAGACCCCAAAAAAGCTATTTACAGATAAGAAACAGGATCTAGTGTGATACCTCTAAAGTGCCCGTTTATGAGAATTAGTGGGTCACAGCCAGCAAGGGCTTTCAATTTGTTATCACCCTTTACTCACATGAGAGCGTTGATGCATCACAACAACACAATCTACAGCCAATAATCACGCAACATGTTCGCAATGACTAGCAATGCTAACATCCTAACGTTCACTGCAACCAGCACGTCAGTTTAGACGTTAGCATCCTAACACCAACCTATCAGCACCAAGTTCAACTGCAGGTGAGCCTAACATCCTTTTTGTTGGATGAAAAGTAAGGAAACAATGTTCCCAAGACTAATAGATGTAGACAATATAATGGTAATAGTCTTTCACTGGTGCCCAGAAACTGCAGTGATGTGGGTGTGTTACAATAAAAAGATTCAATAATCAAATGCAAGTATAATCAAACGTGTCTCTGTACGCACAGGCCCTTGGAATATGCCCAGCCTTTATTTGATTGACCAACATACCTTGTTACCGAACGGCAGAGCAGACGCATCAAGGCAAAATCTGAGCAAACAGTCTATTATGTGTGAACTGATCCCGCATTTTTTTGTTAGATTCTTCTGCAGCAACACCTTCATCACTCTAGTCTTAGTTAAGTAAACAAGGCTGACGCATTTTTGGCACTCTGAATCCATACCACGTTTTCCAATGCAGGAAGTGCTTAATGGACCTGGTGATAGAGCACCCAACTTGTCTTTACCCCAAACAGCCTTCTCTTCAGCCCCCCTCTTCTCTCATTTCTTCCACCCTGGTTTCCATGGTTCTTATGTACACTCTCGCTGTATTTGTGCAGTGTTTCACATGTCTCATGACTACTGGGTCATCATTTCAACTTGAAAAATCCTGCAGACTGATATTTGTTGAAGATGTGTTAAAGATGGAAGAATCTCAACAACGTGTTCATTATGACAAGCTGGAGTGCTGCAGAGATTAAAGATGTAGATGATGTTTTCACAAACTTGTCTAGCCTTTAGCTTCTTTTTATGTTATACAGTGCACCCAGAAAGTATCCACGGTGCTTCACTTAATCCACTTAATCTTTTACAACTAGTAATAGCTGTAAAAGTAGCAGAAGCAGTAAGAAGCAGATAGTAGCAGTAACAGGAATAAGTAAAGTTTTCCTATTTCATAAGTGGTGTTTTAGGAACACAATCCTGTGGAACACTCTGTCAACATCTGTTTAAACATCAGCTGGGACAGCACAGACACAAACACGACTTCACCACTCGCTGCTAACACACACATGCACGCACACTCTCGCAAACGCACATGTGTTAGGTAAGATCAGAGGCACTAAAATCTGACATGCACGTTTTTTTCCCTTAACACAAACAAAGGGAGGAACACACACCCAGAGATGCAAAATGAAATAACTGCTGCAACAATACCCAGCAACTATCTTGATGACTGATACAGGAGTGAAACTCTAAGGGAACATTATGTGTTACACATCCACACACGCTTACGCACAAACATTTATACACACAGGTACATACTAACGTTCTTTTGTATATTTCCCAAGCTAAACAGCAAAGGCGCCAAGTGAGAAGTTGGGTCACAACCTAAGCCTAGATTTTAACCCTTTAAGACCTACCATAGAACCAAGTCCGCCAGAGCTTATATTATATGTTTACATGCTGTGGAGCCATTTTTGGGAGCATTTCAAGTTGCTATACATCAATACAACCATTACAGCCTAAATTTTAATAATATGTCTGCATTAAGTGCATAGTAATTACATAAATTGCAAAAAAGTGCAATAAACTACAAAAAAATTGAAAATCGTTTTTGTTTTTTTAACATATATTTCTAGTTAGAGAAATTTAAGAGGCTTATCCCTCAAAACTGTAAATACAAAAAAGTTGCACAAAATAGTTTCCCACCACAGGAAATTTATTTTGAGTGTCTTCATAGTTTTATTTTTGAAATACACCAATTTTTATACACTGCAGGAAAAACGAAAATAAATATTATAATGCAAATTTGCAAAAAAGCAGCATATGCATCAAAATAAACTATTTGCAGCAGTGCAATATGAGTCCTAAGCATCCCAGAAACCACACAGAAAGTCATAAAGTCAAACATAACTTTTAAAAACACCAGTATAGGCTCACGAGGCCTTGATGGTAAAAAACGACATTTCCGCAAAATGACGCCACTTCCGGTTTCGGGCAGGTCATGGCGGACATGCGATAGTTCGTGCTGATGGACGTAGGAAGTGTTACGAACAGCTGATCGGATCGGATCGAAACTGTGACCGAGGTCAAGCTGATGGCATAAGATGTAAGTACAACTCCTCCGGTTTCATATGCAAAAAAAATTATTGCGCTAGCTCACGTCGTTGCAGTGCTACCGGGATTTAAAAATAGTTACGCAAAACGGAGCGTGCCCCCTCTGACCGGTTTTAAAGGGTTAAACACTGTCTCAAGACTAAGTGTGGACTGTGTTTTTCTGCCTGGATGCTAACCCAGCTAATCCAAGTGTGTTCGTCCCTCCAGTGGCTCCTGCCCCTTTAGGAAGATAGAAGATGTGCCGTGGAAAAAGTTTCTAAGAATCCCCGTTTCATTTTTCCATCCTGACAGTTAACGTCTCCGTCAACATTTCAATGGTGCTCGCCCTGCAAGTACAGCGACCAATACCAATCAAGAATACTGGCATTAAGATTAATCCAAAAATTTCGCTCAACGATAATTTACTTTCAGGCGGCTGCATCATTGATTTCAGCATTATCAGAGTCCGATCAATCCAATTCAAAGCTCTATCCCGAAAAATGGGCCCCTGGAATTGATTCAAAGGGACAATGATAACCCACTGTTATAGAATCAAAATGGCACAGGGTTCAATTGTTTTGCTTTTGCAGTATTTTAACAAATGACCTAGTTCTAATGGAGGCAATGTGGGGTCAGATGTAATAAGATTTCCTGATGCCGGGGACACTGGGGCGTAGGTTGAAAGCAAGGCTAAATCACAATTATCATTATGGATCATGGCGGGATGTCAGTCCTTGCACATGTTAAGGTGACGCCGAGCACCATTGCCCAGCTCAGTAACAGGCCTATTATGATGGCCCTATTAGATCAATGTGTCAATTACTATTACTCAAACTGGCCCTTGGGTCTGAAAGGATATAAAATGAAGGAGATGGAGGAAAAGAGGCTTGGCTCATTTACTTCCTGTGACAGGACAAGAAGCTACTCCAAAAATTAAGGAGAAAATGTAAAGGGCTCGTCAGATACAGAACTTGAAAACGGCAAAATGACAACAGAACATGGTTAGAGAGAGAGAAACTACACTTCTGTTAAATCCGTCTGTTGTGGGATACGATGGCATAAAAAGGACCTTGACTTGACTTGAGTGTCAAACTTTAGTCTTTTTATGTTCCAATCAGAATGCCAGCCTCAGACACCCTGTGTCCTTCTTGTGAAACCGAGTGAAAAGTTGAACACAGTCGAACAGTATTTGTTCTCTGGGGAGCATTGGGAACATCTACATTTAATGTCACAGCAAAGTCGCTGAGGTATTTTAACCTCCTAAGACCCGAACTCTCCCACGGCATGCATTTTTGATTTCTCTTTGATATTTGGGCATATTGGGGCTCAATGAATGTAAAAACAAAGAATTACCAGATTTTTTTTTTTAACCTGATTTTTGCTTCTAAGAAAAATGAGAGCCACATATGAGGATATTCATTTAAAATTTCGGTAGAACAGTAGCAGTATAATGTCCTCGTAAGTGGATATCAGGCCCTTGTAGAGCAAAATCGAGTATTTTGGTCTAAATAACCCAAAATGTGATGTCCACATATGTGGACGCCAGGTCCTAGGAGGTTAAACCAAAAATGTCGACATGATCGCCAAGGCTTTGAGTCTGGGGAAGGATGGCACAGCAACCAATTTACCAATGTTTCTATGAAAGGAAACCAATCGCTAGTGATGCTAAAATTGTATATTTAAAATAGCATTTCAGTCCTTAAGAAATTTAACTTCTTTGAAAGAAATAGTGTCACCATTGAAACTACAGTACCAGCACCTGTAGGCTAGGAATATCAACCACATAGAAACTGTAAGACTTGAGTTGCGGTCAGTTTGGGACGGTCCAGAATTTTCTGAGTTTAAATTGCTGTGGGCATAAAACAAGTACAGGGCAGACTTGCTGAATGCATAACTATTTCAGATGGTCTTACAGTAAATGCTGGCTGCTTGGGTCATTTTTGTCTTCTACGACTCTGCACAGTGCCACATTTATAAGCGTGCATTTTAATTTTAGATACACAACGATTTACAACGGTCATTAGGGGCTATTATGGATGGCACGTGTCTTATTATTGTGTCATTACTTCCTCCTGGATTAAACATACTGACGTCTGTCACTTTTCCTCTGTTTGAGGGGATCTGCACACATCTTTCCATGAATGTGAACTTAAACCGGGAGATCCAAACCACAAGATTTCATGTGACTGTAGAAAGCATAAGATGGAAGCCATAGAGGGAATTAAAAAGACGGCAAATAAATTAATTTACAAGGAAGGGACTTCACCGCATTTCCTACTGCTGCAAAGTTTTACAAGCTCCCCAAATATAGACGACAATTACATAGTGTGGAAATGCTACACAAATACAAGCTCGGTTTGGGAAGCTGAGTCTGCTTCTGCTGAAAGAAAGAACTCTGATGCTCCAACTGCAGACTGTAAAACTTCTGAGATCGTAATCTCACTTTTCAATATTAAAACCAGAAATTTAGGATCAGCATGGCCAACAGACAGCAGTTTATGCCAACACTGAACAAGTTCTCCTCAGACGTTTATTCTAGGCAGGATAGAAAAGTGTTCTTGACAATAAACTCTCTTAGAAGCTACAGTTTCCACTGCTATTGTTGTAAAGGAAAAGAATTACAGGTAAATTTGGATGAATTTTAATTTAGATATCTTTTAAAAAATGTCCAGCTGTTTGCTTCTATTAAAAAAATTACTGTTTGCATTACAAGCTTTCATGAACGATGCATTTAAATATGCCAAAGATGTATTTTTGTCCTAAATAAGGACTCTTTTGCATACACTTCCAGTAGCATAATCTGAACACTGGACAAAGTGCGGCTCATTGGTGACACAGAAATACAGATTTCTACAGAGGAAGTTTTTGATTCCATTTTTGATTACTACATAAATCAGAACACGCTATTAAATAGCAGTCTCTCTAATTGTCCCAGTCAGACCGCGACTGGTTGGAGACCAACCAGTCCCGCCACCAGTCGACCTGCACAATTGTGTTGTCATCCAAAGTGGTCAAGCAGAGGGTGTCGTACACTCAGCCTTTGGGTGACTACTTGTAATCAATTATCAAATGGGAAAAGATTTTATGTAATCACTGGGCAATCACTGATTTTTCCTAGTCTCACATATGTCATGTTTTTAAGCTAGCACGACTAAGACATGTCATTTGATGTACAGATATTTAAATGAGATATTATCAAATGTGCAAAAAATTATTTTAAATTACAAGAAACAAACACTTAAATATGTTTTTTTTAATTATTTGTATTTTCCACTATTCAGAGAGTAGTGGTGGTGTAGGAACAGCCTCGAATGTTCTAGTTCACAAAAAATTTGGAAAACAATATAAAATATTTTTGGCCTATTGTATCGCAACCAAAATCTTGGACTAGCATAGGACTTGCACTAGCCTCCACCTGCATACGCACCCCATTTACAGTTGTAGTCAGAAGTTTATGACTTTAAATATGACTTTTTTAAAAAAAGAAATGGGTGCACAATTTGAATTTATTTAGGATTTTCTCTCATTTACACATGGTCAAGTACACATACCGGCTCAAACATATACATACACTTAAAACTTTTAATTATTCATGCTGAAGGTTCCACAGTGTCTTTTAATTTGACAAGGCCAAAGCTTATTCTCGTAAATGATCAAGATCATGGATGATTACGACTTGCAGTTTCCGTTTTTGTAGTTTTTCTCTTTCCAAAGAGTCCAAAGTGAGTTTTACTTGACCAAGACAGAAGAAAATCAACACCTTAAAGCTCAACTGAAAATTGCAGCTGCCCATATGGCCGAGCCAAATGCCTTCTGGAAAGGTCATTTTATTTACAGAGAAGACAAAGATTGACCCATCTGGCCACAATGACAAGAGGTGAAGGTGACGCTTCAAACAGAAGAACATAGTACCAACTGTCCAGCATGGTGGTGGTAGCATTATGCTGCTTTGCCAGTGGTACTGGTACACTGCAAGAGGACTGCCTCCAAATTCCTTAATTTCACTTCAAATCAACAGCTTGATGGCTTAAACCATACAACTGGGTGGTCCAACGTGAGAATGATTCCAAAAACACATCAAAACTGGTCTTTAAAGGGGTAAAGCAGGCTAACGCTAAGCTTCTGGAATGACGTTCCCAAACCAGTTCCCAACCAGTCCAATGAGCTCTACCAATTCTGGCAAAAAGAGTGGTCAAATAACCCACTAGAATTACACAATTTGTCAATGGCTACCAAAAGCATACTTGATAAAGGACACTTAACTAAATGTTATTGGGTGTATATGTATATATATTTGAGCCTGTATGTATACTTATGACCCTGTATGGAGCTAAAGAAATTAACAATACATACAATAATTCTAACAGTTCAAAGAAATCATTAAAACTCTCAAACTACCATGACATTTGTCCCCATGATAAGTTTATGTAAAATTCTATATTTATGAAATCAAAGGGAAAGAAAAGAAAAACTGCAGCGCAACGTTTTTTCTCTACTCCTCCTTATTTGTTTTCTCTTATGATTCTTATTGGCTCTCTGCTGAAACCCAGAGCTCCCCTTCTCCACACACAAATACTCGCCACATCAGAGCCTACTGGGGGCCGGGGGGAGCCACAGTGATTCCGGCAGGCTGGAGGCATTAGCAGGAAAGTAATTAGGGTAAAAAGTTCAACCACAGCTCCATGTCTGCCAGAAATACATTTCCTCCACTATTTAATACTTCACATAATAATAAGAATAATTGCCAGCATTTTGAAAACAAACTACCCTGTGTTTGTCCATGTGTATTCATGTACAGGCTTTTACTCATTGTTAGTGTTTATGTGTTAAAGCATACTGCATTAGAGTGAAAAGTGCAGCTAAATAGATAACAAACCCATTAAATCTGACTATACTAGCTACAAAACATTAAAAAAAACTACAAGTTTGTGACTCAAAGATGTGTAACATTAAAAGCACAACAATGGGGGAAAAAATCAACATGAGATTTATGTATATGCACCCAATAAATTCAGCTTATTCTTTCTTTGACAGCAGTGAAGTGGGTATTAATATTCATTACCCAAACCATGGCTTGCATTAGATCCCATTTTAACCTCATGTGCCAATTTTCTGTCTATGTTAAGTGGAAGCACTTGACACAAGAAACATCTGGTCATACAGCAGTTCTTTCTTCTGCTTTGACATCTTAAAGCTATATAAGAAATGTGACGTATCAACTTAGGCTTGAGGCCAGTGTTCAACTTTTATATTTTTCAGAGCAAAACTTTTCATGACTATTTCATCAGCTCTAAAGACAAAATGACTTGCTAGCATTTAGTAAAATATATTTAGTGCAATAACTCAAAAAGTAATAATTAACTTTTAAATCTTTGTTGTTCTGCAATCAATAGACCAATAGAAAAGCCTGTGTGCCCCATTAGTCATAAAGGCACAGGACTCCTGTTAAGGGAGTGACAATGAGCTGCTGGAGGCATATAAATGCATCACAATTGGGATGTAATAGTGGCTGGTGCAATGCCCACTTACCAAAAGTAGTACAGGAAAGGGAATCATAGCCAAGTCATTGGATTCATAAATATCTGTACAAAATTTAAGTAATCTAGAAGATGGCTGAAGGTGGAGAGATTATGCCACTCAGTCGTTATTAGTATATTTTAAGCAGGCAAAAATTGCATCCATGTTTATCATGGATGCAATTTTTGTTATCTTCTAATCGGAAAGTAATCAGAAAGTATGTCTCCTCCAACATCTCAGGGAAGCTTCAAAGTAAAGTCATTTTTGGACCTCTTCTAAATATCGGTAGAGATGAGACTTCCCCAACTTCATAAAAGTTTTTACTTACAGCCATAAAAAGGCATCTGATTATTTTTGCCCAGTTAAGCCTTAATCTAAGACTGATAGCGAGCCCTCCAACAGTGGATGTTACTTAACAGTTAACATCTGGAGAAAATTACAATAGTATTGCAATATACTTCAAACTAGAGGAAAGGAAAAGTTTAAACTTTAGTAAAATAAAATATTAATTGCTTTGACCACAGGGGCCTGGCTTAAAGAATGAAGCTGTGGTAAAAGTTTGAAAAGTCATTACTAATCATTCAGCCTGTCGGCTGTGTTTATATGCACCACTTCCAGTACTACTGAGTATAATATGACTTCCTATTTGAAGGAGGAAAACTGGCGAGGCAGAACACATTTTCGACAGACATAAAGCAGACGTGGAAGTCAAAATAAACGTTCCACGGCGAAGCCTGAGCCCCTGAGCTCTGCCTATGCACTGCACAAGTACGTATGTGTGTCCACATGTGGGGCAACGAAAAAGGGGAAGTGAAAGAGCAGATTACAGCTACTCTCATTTCCACGCAGGAGCATGACAAAAGTGTCAGGGAACAATTTGATCAAAATGGTTTTCTCAGTGGAGAACATGACATTCCTTTCCACAAATTGAAGGCAAATTTTGCCAGCCAGGGCAAAAGGAGGACTGTGGATTGTCCTCTGGGCTGACGCGGTGTCTAAATACTCCGATCATCTTCAACACAATTGATACAGCTTTACCGCAATTTTGATGCAGGACAAATTAAATACGTTCACGGCAGCATCCACCCTCCAGCTAAGATTGGACAGCACATGTTTGTGCGCATGGTCATGGTGTGACAGTGAAGAATACCATAACCTCATGGTGGATAAAAAGCATCACTTCTCCAAATCCCTTAATCTGGTGGCTTGTTTTATACAAATGCTTCACGATTTCCATTTAATACACTTTAGCAAAAGGATACATCCGGTGCACGGAGCAAAACCTGTCATGAAAATGCACTGAAACACTTAGTGCTTAGTGCTTCAATGGGCTTTTGCCATCAAAAGTGTTTGTGTGGGCTAAGTGGAATTTGTTGCCTCCAACCATGTAGTTAATAACCTGTGATATTTCACTAAAGGATTTAAAGCAGATTAAATGCAAATGTGCAGGAGGATGAAATTGTGTTTGCTGTACATTTACTTTGGATTTTGCATGGCACTTACTGTCAGTGTGAGTGGTGGGAGGAGGCAAGCTTCACCCAACCCTCTGTGTAGCTTTTCAGGTTTGTTTGTAAAGTAACACTACACCACGAAACAGCACCTTATGACTCATGGGAAATTAGAGTTAGGTAGTAGAAACTGAAATCAAAGCACATCAGCTTGCACCGATAATTTGCATAGTTTGATGCCTCAACATTTAAAGATGAAAACTATATGCATTCGTCAATGTGTTTTTCACATTTATTGTAGAAGCATGGCTTATTTGCTTGCCCGATCTCAACAAGAAACACTGGTCAATCACTTAAATAGGGTTAAAAGGAGCCATATTTATGAAGGTGACCAGTAGCGGTTTTTGATACGGGCGACACAGGCGGTTGCCCGGGGCGGCAAAAAATAAAAAATAAAAAAAATAGCTTGTTCTCATGGTGCCCTGACGTCAGCCAGCGCATTTTGGAGATGACATGGGCACCGATCGGTTTTCTATCGCCCATTTGCTGGGAGTAAGGGCGCCCTCTGTTTGCGAGGTGCGCCTGCTGCTTGCGGCACAGGGAGGAGAGGGCGGGGCGGCGGGGGATTCTCTGGCTGGCTGGAGCAGCGTCTAATAACCAACTCGCAAAATAAAAGAAAATAAAAACAAACCAACAAACACAAAAACACCAGACATGATACAGACAAAATTTGCACAGATGTTTTTTCGAAATTCTATATGCAAAAAGTGAGCGCGAGCCCTCGGTGCTCCTGCTCGCTGCTGAAGTCAAAGTAAACTTTATTGTCATCTCCGCTACATACAGTCCAGTATATAGAGAGACGAGACGACGAGGCTCCAGTTACAGCAGTGCAAGTAAACAAACAATAAATATAAGAAGAGTAAGAAAATAAAAATAACTTTAGGACTCGGGGTAAAAGGATCAATAACAATTTAACATTTATAATTTACAGTTTGATGATTTAACATTTCACACACAACCCGTCAACAGGGGAGGGGCTGGCTGCTTCCAAATAGAGCACATTTCATTCATAATGTTGTAAATCCAAGCCCATTATGTATTCATGATTTGAATCCTGGGTTGTGCAAAATCCCAGAAATAAACCTTAGACAAAGTGAATCTGTGAACTAAGGTGTAGGTGTGTTAGGTTATGTTGTGGTGATCCTCGAGTTGGTGGATTTGTGTTCATACTGGAGTGCAAAATTAAAACCAATGGAAGATGGACAAGAAAAGGTCAAAGCCATCAGGTGCTCAGTTTAGAAAAAAGAGAAAAGAAGAGGAGGAGAAACGAGCAAAAGATACCGAGAGGGGGGGGGGGGGGGGGGGGGGGGGGGCAGAGGGAGTGTTCGCCCAGGGCACCAAACAGGCTAGGACCGCCACTGAAGGTGACTACTTAGGGTCATGTGTGTTGTGCACGTTGTCTCTGAACAGCAGACTAATGTGATCAACCGATCATATTAGATGAGGAAAATGTTGCCTTGGTAACCATAAAAATGGACATGTGGCTAATGTCATGAAAAGGTCACTTCTAAAACAGACCATGATTTTTTTTCCAAGCCCCTAACTAAGTGCTTCTGTTGGCTAATTAAGCTGTAACCAATAACAATAACATCAATTTTTAAAAAAACAACAACTTTGAATGACTTTTAATAACCACGTGTGATACACAGACTCACTGCTCACTGTTGTTCCTTCGATTACCTCACCCGCCATTTAAGGGCTTTTTGGTAGGAAAGCTTTTAACCATCTGTCCTTCAAAGGCGTAAGCATGCGATGTATACGACACATGGACACATCTATAATGGCACTATGTCATGCCTCTAGGTACTAATGCATTTATTGTCCAAGTATTATTATCATGTTTAATTTTTGTATATCAAGTAAAAACAAAATACACCATTTTATAGATTTAAAAAACAAAAGAATTAAAAAAAAATATCTCTCGATCAACTTAGCTGTCAACTGACAATTATAGATTTAAAGTGAACTGATGATTCTGTTGTTCTAACATCACTACCAGACATTTTCAGCCCCATCAGCAACACATAAAAATACTTATTTGTAATATAAATAAATAACCTACACAGCCTAGTGTGTAGCTTTTTTTTTAGAAGAAAAACAATCAGCGGTGACGCACAAGAGGAGCGAGCAGTGGCGCAATGCATCCGCCTTTTGAAATTGGCGCTCTTTTTAAAAAACAATATAATAAAATTCAGGATGTAGAACACTGATTACTGTTTGACATACTGTACAACCCTTCAAAAAAGTCTGTCCACGGCCTCAGTAGTGACTGTTCATCCATGTGTATTAACTAGAGTCTAGAAATAGCCCGCGCAGTATTAATTCTGATGGTGAAAGAAGTCTATATTGAGGGGACCACATCCTCTCGGCATGTGGAGATGTTGTGAGGGGGTAGACGGAGGTTGGAAATGTCACTCCAGAGAACAAAGCACACTTATTCATCACTGAACTTTTGCCCAAGATATGTGTGCGCTCAAACACCCGCAAACAGTTAAGTCGCCTCGGTCTTTCCCATAAAATTTCACCGAGAATCACTTTGAGAATACTAATACCTGTGGATGTAATTAAAACGACTGAAAATAATAACAACAGCTAGAAAGGGAAGGAAACTTAAATCTTTTCCAGAAATGTGAGCAGACGTACACACCAAGGTCTGCAAGGGCACCAGCAGTCTTTACTAATTCCTAAAGCCCTCTGGCACTGGTACAGAGTGAAAGGGACGCATATGTAGCTTTACTGTCAAGAAAATCACTGGATCCTTACATTGTTTGGACTTTACATATAATCCTTTCCATTGATAAAATTATGTTGAGTGTGCCTGGCTGGAAATCCACAAGTACAGCGCTTTAGCACACATGCTTTTTCCCTTCTCTGGTTTTCCTTTAATTTGCAAATCTTGTAATCTAAGCCTAGAGCTGACTGAACCGACTTCTAAACCAGCACTGCTCTAGCAGCCAAGAGTCCAATCTGTTTTCCATTTAAGTGTCAGGACGGCATCCTTTTTGGTGGTTAACAAAAGCTGTTATTTCAAAATGATTATATGCTAAAAATTGTGCGAGGACCTTAGTAAGTTTATGAACAGGCCCGATGGAAAGTACAGCGCCGCACCCGGAAGCTTTTTTCCTTCTCGTCTTTGACCAAAGTGTTATTTACCGAGCACTTCTGCAGAGGGAAGGACCAGGCTGCGCCATTCAGCCAGAGGTCAGGGTTTCTGCTTTTCAACACAGTACATGTTTTCAGCATTAGTGTTGAACGACGCCTGGGTGATTTGCCAAACCGTCAAAACGCTGCCTGTCTCAGTGTCAGTGAGGACATAGGAAAAGCAGAAGCAATGGCAATGGCGTCAGAGAGACAGTGGCGGCGGTTCCTGGAAAACATCAAGAAGGTGGTCTCCATCAAGACCCAGCTGAAGACAGACTTCCTTATTTCATTTCCTGGGGAGGATATATTGAGTTAAATTTTGTGTTGCTCTGGAAGAGCAGCATAAGTAAGTGGAAGAGGGGGGGAAGAAGGGAGGGCACGAACTGGGTATAGAGAAGGGAGTGCAAGATGCCTCGGGGTCTGTCACTTTTGAAGTAAGTTTTCTTGCACTAAACAAAGACATGACATTCCCAGGCCTAACCCTAACAATCCCAGGCTTCTGCACATCTGCTCCATCACCCTTCTCCAGCCTGTGGGGCATTCAGGTACCGCTCGCATTCCAGCCACACTGCCACTAATAGTCACTAAGCCCACATGGGTGGCTCACCTCAAGTTGCATGTGAAGGGTTCGTAACAAAATGTTGGGTGTCCTTTGATGCCTCTTATTTTTAAAAATGACTTTCAGATGGAGCATTTGTTGTCCTTCATAACGTCACCGAAAGTAAAACACTATTGGCAGGTTTTAAAGAAAGGACGGCTAAATCCCACGAGACACAGGCTGCTTTTGTTTCTCACTTTCCAGTAAGAGCACTTTTAATTAGAAAGTAGATGCCTGTCTTTACTAAGCAAAGACAGAGCTTAACGGGCATCTAGTCTTTAAGTTTAAGACGACATCATTTTTTGCCCCTCCACTAGTTAAGCTGTCAGCACAACATTATAGCAGAAAGATGTGAATCTATAATTCATCACTTATAAACAGAGGGGAAGCAAAGTCACTATTCTGCATTGCAGTTTATGGGTGACCGACAGGAAGTGATGTCAGTCTTAAAACGAAGCCTGAACTCACCCAGAGGACCCCGTGCTCTTGCAGACCCCAAGGAGGGGCCTCTTGTCAGCAAAACTGTCCAGCTTTACAGGACCTGAGGAGGAAGAGGAGTCAGAGGAAGAGCCAGATGAGAAACAGCAGAATCTGCACACAACAAAGAGAGACATTCTTTACAAACATGTGAGGGCTCGAGCACTCCCCACCCTCATACAGCAGGCAGGCTATTACCATGGCAGGAAACGTGCTGATTACATTACTATGGTTGCCCCATAATCCAATTATGGTTGCAAAATATTTTTTGATAAATGGAGATTTTTTTTCTCCCATCCAAAACATGGAATCACTTAATTTAAAGACTTTGTTTGCTAGTTCCTACTGATTTTCTACTGTAAATTTAACAGTTAACAAAACTCAAAAATGATGGAGAAATCTTATTAAAAATGCAAAGTCCAGTGGGCATGTGAAAAATGAAGAGAACTCATGCTGCATTAAGTATTTCTGATCCCATATTTTCCCTAATTGTCTCATTTTTGAAGTTTGGCAAAGGATAAGGGGACCGAGTGGATGGGGGTGCTTAGACTGAAGAAGATGTTACCCTTTAGAGGACTGTAATTTGAGGGTTGACAGTAATCAGCCCAAGTTCCTGTGGTATGGCATGAGAGCAAATGTGCCTTCTGTACCAGCCTTTAACACTACCAACAGGATCCTTCTCTCCTTTCATGTTTCTGTCATCAGTCGAGATATTGAGCCGGAACATAAATATGCTCCTTGGAGACTTGGTGAATGGCACATTTAACCAAAAAAAATAAAACATTCTGGGAAGATGCATAGAGCAACTTTGATTTGATTATTGCAATGAATAGTAGCAGAAACAAGTAAGTGTATGTTTAAATAATACTATGACATCGCCCGAAACATCAGGCTACATATTAAACTGCATGGCATTTCCTCTACCATGAAGACCAGAGAGCATTCACAAAGTATCTCCTCAATGCTCATTTGTTTTCAGACAGAGAAGTCATTGCTTCATTTTCCAAAACAACAAAAGATCACAGCTTGTAAACGAGATGTGGATAAACGCGTTTACTTCCTTTGGAAAACCAGCTTTTCCTTCTCTATTCCAGGAAGGAGGAACCTTGCCTTATTATAATCAACACCTATTTTCAGGGCTTTACGAGTCCACCCACCCACAGCCTCATATCCCAGACAATTGGCCTTTTAATGGCTCGCCACAGTACAACACTGTTTGCACCCTAACAGATTACAATCAGTGTCCTTCCCTGCAGTGGTACAATTCATATTTATTTTCTGCTGAGAGAATTACTCCCCTCATGTGTCGGGGCTATCTGCTGCTTCTTATTACTGTGGTTTGCTTTTATCCACTTCCAGCACTCCTCAAAAGCTGCCATTGTGTGTTGTTGAAATCTGCCAAAAGACTGCAACATAGACGGCGAACACAAAGACGATTTTCTCACCGACAAAAAAAAAGCCACAAACCATCTTTCACAGAACCGATCGACACCTGCAGGGATTAAATTTAAACGTCACGCCTGTAAAGAGTCTCATCAGTGGAACAAGTCGACCATTTGCGCCATGACTTTGAGAATATGTCATGGTGCAACCTTCCAGTGGAACCAGTGCCACATTTGTTTGTCATTACTGGGACTATTTCACTTACATTACAAATGAAATGCTTTAACGTTGTTTGTAATTCAGTTCATATAAAACAGCATTAGGTAAGCAGATCAAACGTGCATTCACAGAACATCACGGGAAATTTTTCCTTCCAAAAAGAAATGAATCTGAAAGTACTGTTAAATATACTGATTCACAAAGATTCTCATTTTCCTCCTGCATTGTAATTTTCATTTGGACCACGCTACATACTCATAAAAGCAAATTGTGAGTAATGTAAATGACAAAATGCTGCTTCTGAAAGCCTCTATTACACTTTCCAAATCTGCGAGTCAACTTTAGGGTGAGTGATGGAAATCTCCCTATCAGATAGTAAGAGAGGGGGTCTATGCAGGTGCCAGTCAGTCTTTTTGTCCTTGAGGAATTTACACTACAACGCACTAATTATGCATGTGCATGCATCCAGGTGGTGGATATGGAAGCATTTCACACGTCACTTGGTGAAGCTACAGAGTGTTAGCCTCAGATGCCAGACTGCAGTTTCTATGTGGTTTCCTTGCTGTATTTAAAGTTCATCTCAGGTTGAAGCAGCCACTGTGGTCTGTGTGATCTCAGCTTTTACATTAAGCACTATGAGCTTTCTATTGTTGCCCTGCAACAAACTGGCAACCTGTTCAGGGCGCACCACGCCTGTGGCCCATGTCAGGCTCCAGCTCAAGACTCTGAATTGGATTAGTGGACGAAAATGTTTTTCTTTCTACTTCCTTTTTTTTTTTTTTTTAATAATATTCACTCATTTTTCTGAAGGTATCCAAAAATCATCATTAATAATGAACAATGATTCTTTTGCAATGTTTGCTAAAAGAAGATTTCCTGTGGCATCATTTTGTAGCAATCATCCTTGTCACATTATAATACTGACGCAAATACAAAACTCAAATTTGATCAAAATGCACTTGGGATACCCTTTGATTGGCTAAACTCTTCATGACAAAAGGACACCAATGCCTGCATTACTAGTAATATGGACTACTGACTGAGAGCGGGCTAACAGTAATCGTAGATTTACGACAACATTAGGATGAGGAACCAAGGAGCACTCTTTAATTTTAATGATATAGCACCACTTAAAATGCCCACAACCCAAAACTGCATTACAATAGGCCATCCGAAATTTAATTTTAAGTGTTGACCTTGGATGCTGAAATCAAGTTAACCAGAGTTTCTTTTCCAGGACAGACATTTCCGAATTATGCTGAAAAGACACTTCAGAAGACTTGCAAAGGAAAAATGTTTAAATGAACTTCCTCCACATCCCTGTGTGGTTTCAGAAGAGACATTTACTGTTAAAAAAAAATCT